>NC_053435.1:35713269-35872005 GCF_007990345.1 Gossypium hirsutum | reverse complement strand
GCGCTACTTGGGTTGGGTCGCGTATTGATGCAAGAAGGTCGAGTCGTGGCCTATGCGTCGAGACAATTGAAGCCACACGAGAGGAATTATCCGACCCATGATCTCGAACTAGCTGCCATCGTGTTTGCTTTAAAAAATATGGCGACATTATCTGTTTGGTGAGAAGTGCCATGTATTTTCGGATCACAAAAGTCTCAAATATTTGATGACTCAACTAGACTTGAATCTGCGACAAAGACGTTGGCTTGAGTGTTGAAAGATTATGAGCTTGTCATTGATTACCACCGGGAAGGCTAACGTGGTTGCGGACGCCTTAACCGAAGTCATTGTTTGCTTACGACGATGAACGTGCATTTGTCTGTTTTACCAGACAGTGTGTTAGTAGCTGAATAAAAGCTAAACCATTGTTGACTCACCAAATTCGTGAAGCTCATAAAGTCGATGATGAATTGGTTGCAAAACGGTCTAAGTGTTTCCGAACGAGGAATCGGAGTTTCAAATTGATGATGATGATTGTTTGAGGTTCAGAAATCATTGTGTGTTCCAAGGAATTCGGAACTCATTTCGATGATTCTGAACGAAGCCCATTGTAGCCGAATGTCAATTCACCCGGGGAGTACGAAAATGTACAACGATTTGAAACGTCAATTTTGGTGGCATGGTATGAAACGGGACATCTCTGACTTTGTTTCGAGATGTTTAATATGTCAACAAGTGAACGCGGAACATCAAGTGTCTTCAGGATTACTCCAGCTGATCATGATACCCGAGTGGAAATGGGATCGAGTCACAATGGACTTTGTGTCCGGACTGCCTTTGTCAGCAAGTAAGAAGGATGCGATATGGGTTATTGTTGATAGACTGACTAAGTCGGCTCATTTCATCCCCGTACGTACGGATTTTCATTGGATAAACTAGCTGAATTGTACGTTTATCAAATTGTGAGATTACACGGGGTACCTGTTTCTATCGTGTCGGATAGAGATCCGAGATTCACCTCACGATTTTGGAAGAAATTGCAAGAAGCTCTGGGTACCAAGTTGCATTTTAGCACTGCTTTTCACCCCCAAACCGATGGTCAATCCGAGCGGATAATTCAGATACTTGAGGATATGTTGAGATGTTGCATCCTCGAGTTCAGTAGTTCATGGGAACGGTATTTACCTTTGATTGAATTCGCTTACAACAATAGTTTTCAATCAAGTATTAAGATGGCACCTTATGAGGCTTTGTACGGTCGTAAATGCCGTACACCATTGTTTTGGACCGAGCTCGGTGAAAGCAAAATTTTCGGAGTTGATTTGATTAGAGATGCTGAACAGAAAGTAAAGGTAATCCGTGAAAGTCTGAAGGTATCCACGGATCGTCAGAAATCGTACGCAGATTTGAAACGAAAGACATCGAGTATCAGGTGGGAGACAAAGTGTTCCTTAAGGTTTCACCTTGGAAAAAGATACTCAGGTTCGGCCGTAAGGGCAAGTTGAGCCCAAGATTCATTGGGCCGTACGAAATCTCCGAACGAGTTGGTCCGGTTGCGTATAGATTGATTTTGCCCCCGGAGCTTGAAAAGATTCATGATGTCTTTCATGTTTCGATGCTTCGACGCTATCGATCTGATCCATCGCATATAATTAGCCCATCAGAGGTTGAAATTCAAGTCGACATGAGCTATGAAGAAGAACCGATGCGTATCCTAGCTAGTGAAGTGAAGGAGTTGAGAAACAAAAGAGTTCCGCTAGTAAAGGTGTTATGGCTCAAACTCGGGATCGAGGAAGCTACTTGGGAGACCGAGAGCTCGATGAAAGAACGATACCCAAACCTATTTACCGGTAAGATTTTCGGGGACGAAAATTTCTTAAGTGGGGGAGAGTTGTGACAGCCCAAAGTTGACCCTAGTCGGGAAGTGGTTTCGGGACCGCTAAACCGAGTCACCGAAATGTTTGAATGTGATACTTATTGTGTAGAATATGTAATTATGAATGTGTGAAAATTTCAAGCTTCAATTGGGTTGATTTCATGTGAATTTAGTCAATAGGACTTATGTGAGAAAATTCTAAAATGTGATAGGTCAATGTGTGAGGACCTACTAGTGCATGTGGACAAAGGGGGGACTTGCATGTCAAATTCCCCCCCTAATGAGTAGTGGCCGGCCATGACAAGGAAGGATGGGCAAAACATGTCATGAAACATGTTTTGTTAGTGGAAGAATAAAATAAGGAGTATGGGTAATAAAGAAATGGAAAACAAAAGAAAAAAAATGTGTGTGTGGTGTTTGTCCCCCATTGCCGTGAGCTCAAGAGAAGAAAGGAGAAAAGTTTGTGTTCATCCTTTCTCACCTCCATTTTAGCCTAAATTAGAAAGAAAACAAAGAAAAAATTTCTCATCCTTTGGTTCATCCTTGGCCAAAATTTTAAGGAGGAAAGAAGAAGAAAGGTGAAGAGATTCGGCCATGCATGTAGCTAGGCCAAGGTATGTTAATGATGTTCCATGAGATGCATGCATGTTTAGTTGTTAGCTTGAGTTCTACCTAGCCCATGGTCTAAATCTTGCTATGTGATGGAAATGGCACTTGACCATGGATGCATCATTCTTGGTTGGTGTTTGATGTTGTGGTGATGAGGCATGAGGATAAGTTAAGATTCGGCCTAGGTGGAGGTTGTGTTAATGCCATTGCATGCAAAATATGAAGCTTGTTAATGATGCATGTGATGATGGCTTGATGATTCTTGAACCTCCTTTTTAGCATTTTTGTGTGAGCACATATGTGCATTGGTTGCTAAAGGGAGAAGAATCGGCTAGCAAGATGTGTGCTAAGGCCGAATGTAACTTTGCATGTTGATGAGCAATGCATGTGTTAAATCGATGAAAAGGGGGAGGATGCTTTACTAGTGTGTATATGTGTGTATTAAGTGTTGAAATCGACCCCAAAAATGGACATACATATTCGGCCAAGGGAAAGAAATTAGCTAATATGTTGTGTTGATGCATGATTTTTGCATGTATGAGACTTTAATGTCTAATGTATAAATATGGGCTAAGTGCCTTGTGTTCATCTTTTGATGCCTAAAATGATGAAATCAATTTATTTGTTTGATTAAGCTCAAGAGCAAAGGGGAAATAAAACCGATAAAGGGAAGGAAAAAGTGGTTGAATAGCTAGCGGAATCGTTCGACAACACCCGAGGTAAGTTCTTGAGTAAGAGATCTTAAATTTCGATGTGATTAAATCATGCTCTATGTGTGGCTATTGAGCCGAATGTGCAAGGACAATATGTGCCTTGTGTTTGAGTTTCGTAAACGAAAATGAAATATGAATGTGCTATGAATTATTGTTAGATGTGCATGATTAATTGAATGCTGTCCGGGCTAAGTCCCGAAGGCTTTGTGCTAAGTGAATATATCCGGATTAAGATCCGAAGGCATTCGTGCGAGTTATTAAATCCGGGTTAAGTCCCGAAGGCATTCGTGCGAGTTATTAAATCCGGGTTAAGTCCCGAAGGCATTCGTGATTGTTGTTAAATCCGGGTTAAGTCCCGAAGGCATTCGTGCGAGTTGTTAAATCCGGGTTATGTCCCGAAGGCATTGTGTGAGTTACTAAAACCGGGCTATGTCCCGAAGGCATTTGAACGAGGAGCTATATCCGGTTAAATCCCGAAGGTACGTGATTTGGTAATGAATGAGCTTGCTGTAAAATTCCAGCGAATACTCGAAAAACATCCCAATATGGGGATATGTTACGTATGTGTTGAATTTAATTGAGCCCTTACAATAAATGTTCGCTCAGTTGATAAACGAGCTACCGGCCTTCGGCCAAGTTAGTTTATTGTGTATGTACATAAGGGTTATTAATGTCGTGAAGCAAGTTTGATATCGGTAAATTGCGTATTATGAAATATTCCGTTTAGCTAAATGTGTGCTATTCTTTGTGCATGCTGGAATTCCTTGCTCAAACTTACTAAGCATAAATTGCTTACTCGTTACATTGCTCCTCTGTTTTATAGATTTTGGTTCTCCAGCTATCGGACTCGGGATCTTGAAGTCGAAGTCGCCCACACTATCAAAGGCTCTTTTGGGTACTATTTTGGTTGAATTTTGATATGGCATGTATAGGACTACCCATTGTTGTCTTTCGAGTACTTTATGAAATGTATAAGTGTACAGCCATGCGAAAATGGCTTGTAGAAGTGGAGTATGGCATTAGACCATTCGTATTTATGAATGTATAGATGGTTTCATGATGTAACTATGTTGGAATGGAAGTGTTGAGCAAATGATCAGCCACTAGAATGGCTAAGTATGATCATATGTGGGCTTATGTATGACAAGGCCCTAGTTGGTCCATGAAACCCCAAATTAGGTAAGGTTCACTTTGAAAACAGAAGCTGATAGCAGCAGTGGTGTGGATTGGAAAAATCACAAGAATTCGTAGGAGTGGAATTAAATAGTGAATAAATTATGTAATCGAACCTTGATGAATCTACTTTCATATGGAAGTAACGAAACAATTATAGGAACAGTACAGAAAGAGATATTCGGGTTCTTGTGGAACAGGGCCAGAACAGTTTCTGGATTCACTGTTCCGCCTTTGGAAATTCACTATAAATTGACCAGAGATAATTAGGGGTCATACCATATATGTATGGATTCCTCTCTGAGTCTAGTTTCCATATAAACAAACGACATCAGTATTGAAGCTCTGTGCAGAGAGATATCCCAGTCGTAATGGGAAAAGGTCAGTGTAGTCGACCCCTGTAACATGGGAGACTTTGACTAATAAACTGTACTAATTGGCCCGACCAAAAATTCTAGAAAAAAATCCATAGGTGGGGACATGAGTCTAGTTTCAGGGAAAAATCACAAAACTGATTTTTGAGTTGTGAAACTCAAGATATGATTTTTGAAGCGACTATTACTCAGACTGGGCAGTGTCTGGAAAAATTTTCAAAGTTTGTTAACATCTCGTGTCCGACTCCGGTGTCGGTCTCGGGTTCGGGGTGTTACATGTATGACCATATTCAATGTCTTTAAGGTTCATGAATGTTTCCATTCATGTATGGTGTGCTATCTCTTCATTCTCCAAGGTGACCATTCGGCCAAAGGGCACTCACACATGCATGAAGATAGCTTGGCCAATTAGCTTCCCCATGACTCTCCTTAATTCGTTCACACCTATGTTCACATGGCAAGACCATTCAGTTCACCTTGTTCACACTAGAAGACTCTTCAACATTCGGTTTCACACACATGATGGCCCTTGGAGTGTCCACAATTAATTCGTACTTTTTGGCCAAACATTGCTCCATTTAACAAGGTTGGCTGAATCTACAAGTGACCATTGGATATCATGCATTCACTTTGAGTTTTCTTAAGCATGAAGATGCATTCATCCACCATTCCCAAAACTGAATCTGGTCATGCATATTAAGAGTTATTTTTCTAGAATTTTCTTTTAATTAATGTGTAAGTATGAAAGGCCATTCGGCTACCTAGACTTAGGCTTATAAATACTTGTTCAATTTCCATGTAAAGGACTTTTAAAACTTTTGTTAATGTTATGCTGCCGAAATTGTGAGGCATACTTTTCTTATATTTCGTTCAAAGATTCGTTTGGCGTTCCTAGCGTTCTAGTTGTGTCAACCGTGTTCTTTGTCGTACCCGAACTTATCACTATTCGTAGTGTGGCGTTCAACATACCGAGGTTCCTATCTTGTTAGATAGTGGGTCGAGGTTTCCCTTACCAAACCTATAACCGAACTCAAAAGGCTAAATCAATGGGTCGATACCATTTCGGTATTTGGTTCTTGAAAGTACCTTTAGTAGTTGAAACCCGTTCTTTCTTCTTTACCTAATCGAACCTAAACTGACCAATTTGTTCATACCATTTTGTTCCTACCCTTTCGTTCCTACCATTCCATTCGTACCCCTCTTTCTACTCTGACTATACCTTCAACTCAACTAATCCTAACGTAACTTCTCGTAGACGATCGGGCAATCTACATAAGACTCGACTCTTCTCGAGACGGTTCGTATCATCTGGTATCAGAGCTACCTAAAACGAGAAGCTTAGACGTTCGAAGCGGAGCATTCCCGAGGTAGGTTCAGAAAAAAAAGGAGTATAGAAAAAAAAATTTTGTATACCGAAGTTTTCTCATTTCGATTAGTTTGTTATTGTTGCTATAAAAACAAAAATCTACGTAGCAGAAGAAAAAAATTTGTGTTCAAAAGTGTTTTTATTGTATTTAGCTTGTCGATATAGTACAACAAAAAAAAGTTATACAAGTTAAAAAAATCAAAAAAAATTCGAAAAAAAATAAAAAAATAAAAAAAAGAGTGATTTATGCAAATCAATTGTTATTTGATCGTCAAGCTTTGATCTGATATAGTTCCCGACCCTTCTTCTATTCTACTCTCCCTAATTCGCCACATTTTTTTTACCCAATTCCCTATTCTTTCAGCCTACCCTATATCGAATACATCAATCACTTGCTATCCCTTTTGAACCGACCACCTAGACCAAGGACCGAGCCTTAACGAATCTGCTTACGAAATTACGAGAAAAGTCAAGAGAGGTAAAAGGCAAGAGAGCGTGAGTGCATTCGAGGGGAGGTAAAAGCCGAACTAAGAGTGTAAACACGAGTGTGAGTGTCATCAAGCTTCTTTCTTTCTGAGCGGATTGAGAGGATTTGTTTGTGAGGCTATCTTAAATGAATAGATGTCCCAAAATAGTGGACAAAAATGGAAGAACAACAAGGGCGACAACCCGTCAGAAACGTTCCAGATTTGCAAATGCAAGCCCTTTTGCGTGATATGGAACCATTACTTGATCGAAGGCTTAATCCTCTTGAAGATCGACTCTACCAAGTCGAGGCCCAAAGACAACGCGATGAATATCCTGAAGTTGCTAGGCAAAGATGTGAAGGGCCCGATCAACGACGAAGACAACCAAGGGTTCAAGAGGATGTTTTTAATGAAAATAATGAAGATGAAAGCAATCACGGGTCTAACATAAGCCTAGAAAGGAGACGTCCTCGAAACCGTGGACAAGTAGAACGAAGGCGGGAAGATGATGACTTGAAGAATATCAAACTCTCTATCCCTCCTTTCCAAGGTAAATCTGATCCCGAGGCGTACCTTGAGTGGGAGAAGAAAATCGAACTAGTGTTCGAATGTCATAACTACTCTGAAAATAAGAAAGTCAAACTCGCTGCAATTGAGTTTTCAGATTACGCAATGATATGGTGGGATCAGTTGACCACTAGTCGGAGGCGTAACGGGGAGCATCCCATTTCCACTTGGACCGAAATGAAGGTGATTATGCGACGATGATTCATTCCATCCTACTATCATCGGGAGTTGCATCAAAAACTCCAAAATCTCATCCAAGGGACGAAGAGTGTGGAAGATTATTATAAAGAAATGGAAGTGGCTATGATCCATGCCGATGTACAAGAAGATCGAGAAGCCACAATGGCTCGCTTTCTAGCCGAACTTAATCGAGAGATTGCAAATGTCGTAGAACTGCAACATTACATTGAGGTTGTGGACATGGTCCACATGGCTATCAAAGTGGAGAAGCAGTTGAAGTGAAAAGGTACCACCCGAGCCTATCCTAACACCAATCCTTCTAAATGGGGCCAAAGCACAAGCAAGGGTTTTCCAACAAATCGAACGAAGGATTCTTCAACAATATCTAAGGCGAATAAGCCTATTGCCGAGTCAAGTAAAGGTAAGGCTCCTGAAAGTTCCACTGCCTGTTCAAGGGACATAAAGTGCTTCAAGTGTCTTGGTCATGGACATATAGCGAGTCGGTGCCCGAATAGACGTACCATGGTGATAAGGGCCGACGGTGAGATTGAAACGGAGGACGAGGAAGAGAATGATCATGAATCGAATTTCAAAGTTGAGGAGGACTTAGAACAACCCGTTGAAGGTGAGTTACTCGTTGTCAAGCGAAGCCTAAGTCTTCAAAGTGTGGAAGACAAACAACAACGTGAGAACATTTTTCATTCGAGATGTCAAGTGCAAGGGAAAGTGTGTAGCATCATAATCAATAGAGGGAGTTGTACAAACGTGGCAAGCACCCTCATGGTAGAAAAGTTGGGGCTGTCAACCACCAAGCACTCGAATCCATACAAGCTTCAGTGGCTTAACGATGGTGGTGAACTCAAAGTGACAAAACAAGTCCTAGTGTCCTTTAGCATCGGGAAGTATTCTGATGAAGTATTATGCGATGTAGTGCCGATGCACGCGGGCCATTTACTTCTAGGACGACCATGGCAGTTCGACCGACGGGTGATGCATGATGGTTACACTAATAGATACTCCTTCAAACATCTTGGCAAGAATGTGACACTTGCACCCCTCACTCCGAAACAAGTGTACGAGGATCAACGAAAACTTAAACTTTCAGTGGAACAAGCGAGAGAAAAAGAAAAGAGTGCAAAAGAGAAAATTAAGGAAAAAGAGAGAGAAAAGACTAAAAATGCGAGAGAAAATGAAAAGAAACAAAAACAAGTAAAAAGGGGAGAGGAAAAAGAAAGTGGAAAAATGAGTGTGTTTGCGAGGGTTAGTGATATCCGGCGAGCGATGTTTTTGAGACAGCCTATGTACGTATTTATGTACAAGGAGGCATTGTTGAATACTAACGAGTTACCTGAAAACTTGCCTGCTTTTGTATTATCTTTGATTCAGGAATTTGAAGACATATTTCCAGACGAAATACCAAGTGGGCTGTCCCCTATTCGAGGCATCGAACATCAAATAGACTTAGTACCCGGAGCTGCACTACCCAACCGTCCTGCTTATCGGAGTAATCCTGAAGAAACGAAGGAATTGCAAAAGCAAATTACTGAACTCCTAGACAAAGGATACATCCGAGAGAGCTTAAGTCCCTGTACGGTGCCGGTGCTGCTTGTACCCAAGAAAGATGGGTCGTGGAGGATGTGCGTAGATTGTCGTGCCATCAACAAAATCACTATCAAGTATCGACACCCGATACCCCGTCTTGATGACATGCTTGATGAATTAAGTGGAGCCCAGATTTTCACGAAAATAGATCTTAAAAGTGGCTATCATCAAATATGAATGCGAGAAGGCGATGAATGGAAGACGGCCTTCAAAACAAAATTGGGTTTGTACGAATGGTTGGTAATGCCATTCAGCCTTACAAATGCTCCCAGCACTTTTATGAGATTGATGAACCATGTATTACGTGCGTTTATTGGTAAATTTTGTGTTGTATACTTTGACGATATCTTGGTCTACAGCAAAACTTTAGAGGAGCACGTACCACATTTACGAGCGGTGTTGGAAACTTTACGAAAAGAGGTATTGTATGCTAATCTCAAAAAGTGTTCATTTTGCACTGATAAAGTTGTGTTTTTAGGTTAGGTCGTGAGTGCCAACGGTTTGGAGGTGGATCAAGAAAAAGTTCAAGCGATTCAAGAATGGCCGCGTCTGACGAACATTAGCCAAGTTCGAAGCTTCCATGGATTGGCTAGCTTCTACCGTCGATTTGTGCCCAACTTTAGTACCATTGCAGCACCCTTAACAAGCATGATTAAGAAAAACTCCGCATTTCACTGGTCTAAAGATCAAGAACGTTCATTTAATTTGATTAAAGAATGTCTTGTGAAAGCTCCTCTATTGTCCCTTCCAGATTTTACTAAAACATTTGAAATTGAGTGTGACGCTTCAAGTGTAGGGATCGGAGCTGTGTTGACCCAAGACGGAAGAACGGTGGCGTATTTCAGTGAGAAATCAAGTGGCACTTCCCTCAATTATCCGGTGTACGACAAAGAGATGTATGCCCTGATTCGATCACTTGAAACTTGGCAGCACTATCTAAGACCGAAGGAGTTCGTGATTCATTCCGATCACGAAGCACTTAAGTTTATTAAAGGTCAGCATAAACTCAACAAACGACATGCAAAATGGGTTGAGTATTTAGAGTCATTTCCCTACGTCATCAAATACAAGAAAGGTAAAGAAAATGTAGTGGCTGATGCCTTGTCACGGAGATATACCTTATTGACCACTCTTGATACGAACCGTCTCGGGAAGAGTCGAGTCGTATGTAAATTGCCCGATCGTCTACGAGAAGTTACGTTGGGTTTAGTTGAGTTGAAGGTATGGTCAAAGTAGAAAGAGGGGTACGAATGGGATGGTAGGAATGAAAGGGTAGGAATAAAAGGATATGAACAAATTGGTCAGTTTAGGTTTGATTAGGTAAAGAAGAGAACGGGTTTGAACTACTAAAGGTACTTTCAAGAACCAATACCGAAATGGTATCGACCCGTTGATTAGGCCTTTTGAGTTGGTTATAGGTTTGGTAAGGGAAACCTCGACCCACTATCTAACAAGATAGGAACCTCGGTATGTTGAACGCCACACTATGAATAGTGATAAGTTCGAGTACGACAAAGAACACGGTTGACACAACTAGAATGCTAGGAACGCCAAACGAATCTTTGAACGAAATATAAGAAAAGTTTGCCTCACAATTTCGGCAGCATAACATTAACATAAGTTTCAAAAGGTCCTTTACATGGAAATTGAACAAGTATTTATAAGCCTAAGTCTAGGTAGCCGAATGGCCTTTCATACTTACACATTAATTAAAAGAAAATTCTAGAAAAATAACTCTTAATATGCATGACCAGATTCGGTTTTGGGAATGATGGATGAATGCATCTTCATGCTTTAGAAAACTCAAAGTGAATGCATGATATCCAATGGTCACTTGTAGATTCGGCCAACCTTGTTAAATGAAGCAATGTTTGGCCAAAAAGTATGAATTAATTGTGGACACTCCAAGGGCCATCACGTGTGTGAAACCGAATGTTGAAGAGTCTTCTAGTGTGAACAAGGTGAACCGAATGGTCTTGCCATGTGAACATAGGTGTGAACGAATTAAGGAGAGTCATAGGGAAGCTAATTGGGCAAGCTATCTACATGCATGTGTGAGTGCCCTTTGGCCGAATGGTCACCTTGGAGAATGAAGAGATAGCACACCATACATGAATGGAAACATTCATGAACCTTAAAGACATTGAATATGGTCATACATGCACTTGGCCGAACATGCACCTAAGAGATTCAAGCCCCCCAACCGTCCATGCACCTTCAAAATTCATGCTTGCTTTTAATCTCCATATGTCCATTGCGTTCCTATAAGAAATGTGAACATAATTAATTCAAACTAATGTGAACACAAATATCAACATTAAATTCGGTTATGACAAATTTAATTATCATCAATAAACACTTTTAAGACATACTTAATATAACTAATGTGAACTAAATTTAATATGTAGGATATTAATTAACTAATTATTGAACTTGTTAATTAAAAAGCCAATAGTAGTCAAATGAATTCAAAGTGAACTCCATGAGCTGATGGTTAATTCATGAGTTAAACCCGAGCTGGGCCTAAACTCGTGAGCTGATAATGAGTTGGTCCCGAGCTAATGAGCTGGTGTGGAGCTACATGGGAGCTAACTTGAACTGAAGGTGAGCTTGGTAAGCTGAAATGAACTTGTAGAAAAGTTCGGCATGGATTTCCAAAATGGCCACTAACTGGTTCGATAGGTCTAGCATTGACATCATCCTACACATGCTGAACTAAAGCTATAACAGCTTCTTTAAATTGTTTTGCACGAGCCCTTGTGATCGGCCCTTGAGGTAGCACCATCGGATCTCAGCTTGGACTTGGCTTATGGGAAGCCGTGATCGTATCAACTCTTGATTCTAAGTTACTTGGTTTTTATCATATGAAAGAGTTGTATGCTAATGATGAGGATTTTGGAAATATATATGCTACTTGTGAAAATGGGTCTTTTGAGAAATTTTTCAGGTACGAAGGGTTTCTTTTTAAAGAAAATAGGTTGTGTATACCACAAGGCTCCATTCGAGAGTTACTTGTGTTGGAGGCGCATAGTGGTGGCCTAATGGGACACTTTGGAATAAGCAAGACATTGTCGACCCTCCATGAACATTTTTACTGGCCGCGAATGCGGAGAGACGTGGAGTGGATCTGTGAACACTGCCTAATTTGTAAACGGGCTAAGTCGAAGGTCCAACCTCATGAACTTTACACACCACTTCCCATTCCCGACACCCCGTGGACCGATGTCTCTATGGATTTTATTCTTGGATTACGAAAAACTAAGACAGGGAAGGACTCAATCTTTGTTGTAGTCGATAGATTCTCTAAAATGTCACATTTTATTTCTTGTGCTAAAACTGATGACGCTGTGCATATTGCTAATTTGTTTTTTAGGGAAATTGTACGACTGCATGGATTACCAAGAACGGTTGTTTCTGATCGAGATACAAAGTTCTTGAGTCACTTTTGGTGGACATTATGGGGAAAACTTGGGACGAAGTTATTGTTTTCAACCACTTGTCATCCCCAAACGGATGGCCAAACTGAGGTGGTAAACCGAATTTTGTCAACTTTGTTGCGAGCGTTGGTATGAAAGAACCTCAAGACGTGGGAAGAATGCTTACCCCATATCGAGTTCGCTTATAATCGCTCTGTTCACTCAGCAACCAAATTCTCTCCTTTTGAGACTGTCTATGGATTTAAACCTCTTACTCCTCTTAATTTATTACCTTTTCCTGTTGATTAATTTGTCCATACAAATGCAAGGAAAAAGGCTGAATTTGTCAAGGAATTACATAGGAAAGTTCGAGAGAATATTGAATGTCGAACCGAGCAATACGTCCAACGAGCCAACAAACGATGAAAACGAGTTGTATTTGAACTCGGAGACTGGGTCTGGGTGCACATGAGAAAAGAAAGGTTTCCAGCTCAACGAAGATCTAAGTTGTTGTCGTGAGGAGACGGCCCCTTCCAAGTCATCGAGCGAATCAATGAAAATTCGTATAAGCTTGACTTACCAAGTGAGTACAATGTTAGTGCTAGTTTTAATGTCTCTAACTTGACTCCTTTCGATGTAGATACTGACTTGAGGACAAGTCATTTTCAAGAGGGGGAGGATGATACGATCACGGCTTCCCATAAGCCAAGTCCAAGCCGAGATCCGATGGTGCTACCTCAAGGGCCGATCACAAGGGCTCGTGCAAAACAATTTAAAGAAGCTGTTATAGCTTTAGTTCAGCATGTGTGGGATGATGTCAATGCTAGACCTATCGAACCAGTTAGTGGCCATTTTGGAAATCCATGCCGAACTTTTCTACAAGTTCATTTCAGCTCACCAAGCTCACCTTCAGTTCAAGTTAGCTCCCATGTAGCTCCACACCAGCTCATTAGCTAGGGACCAGCTCATTATCAGCTCACGAGTTTAGGCCCAGCTCGGGTTTAACTCATGAATTAACCATCAGCTAATGGAGTTCACTTTGAATTCATTTGACTACTATTGACTTTTTAATTAATAAGTTCAATAATTAGTTAATTAATATCCTACATATTAAATTTAGTTCACATTAGTTATATTAAGTATGTCTTAAAAGTGTTTATTTGATACGAGTCACAAAAGCCCAAATTCTTGAAGGCGAGGCCCAATAAGCAAATTCCCAGCCCAATCAAGAAATCCATCCATACTTAGTTGAAAATCAGGCCAAATTGTCAAAGTGGCCCAAGTTGTAAAGTTTTATTTTATTTTTATTTATTTATTTACTTAGTTTAAATTTTTATGTCAATATTTAGTCCAAGAGTCCCAGATAAAATGACCTTTGACCAAATTTCCATATTAAAATAATTAGGAGTTTTTTTTTATTTTAGTTTTCTAATTAGATTAGGACTAGTTATAAGGCCTATTTAAAGGCATGGCTGTCCACCTTGTTAAACACTTATCATTATTATTAAAATTTCAGATTTGTTGAGAGCAGAATTTTCTTTGAGTTTTCTCCAAGATTTCTCTCTTGAGTTTTCTTTAGAAGTTGTTTTAACAATCTTGTGATTGTGGGAGCCATCTTCAACCTTCTTCTTGCCATTGATATTCTTTGGAGGGGAGATTAGAGCCGTTTGAAGGGAGTTGTGAGATCTTTCGAGATTTCAAGGCTTCTTAGGACTTATCTTTTAATTTCTTACTGTCGATTCTTTCTTTATTTCTACTTGTGCTGAATCATTATCTAATCTATTTTCTGTTCTTATTGTGTTTTCAGCCTTTTTCTATATTAAGGAATCAGCCCAAAAATCCCCAATTTCTAGGGTTTTTCCATACTCTTTTTGGGTGAAATTAGATTATCGAAATTTGGGGAAAACTATCTTGGTGTTCAATTGGGCAGAATCACAATCTCCTTGAGGGTTCCAAGAACCCTAACACTTATTTCTATTCTTAATTTGATTCTTTACTGATTTGGGGATTTGATTTCAGATCTGGAAATTCAAAGTTCTAATCTTTTAATTTTTCTATTTCGTTTCGGATCTGATTGTTTAGGGTTTTCGTAAGAGTTTCCCGTGACTTGGCAACTCGATCTTGGTCCGCGCGCAACCCCGTATCATTTGGTATCAGATTTTGGGCGTTTTGGGTGTTCTTGGTTGATTTCTAAACTGATCTCAATATTTTAAAGCAAAAACAGCAGTTTTACCCAGAAAAATCTTTCAAAAAAAATTTATTTGAGTGGGTAAACATTGTCAAATTGATCTGAAATTTTACATACATATTTGTGGCACTGTGATTGAATATAAAAAATTTATTCCTGCAAAAAAATCAGTCAAAAAAGTCAAAAAATCGAAAAAAAGACGAAATCCAATAAAAATTTTAAAAAAATTCAGCGGGTTGAGTTTAGTGCCCAAGCTTTCCAGATCAAAAATTAAATATTTAAGGACATTCGAGATTTAATTTTGTGATTTTTTGAGATCGGGAACACCTCGAACGAAGTTGTCAAGTTACTCCACAGTTTTTTGGGTTTTCTATTTTCAGCAATTTTTATTGATTCTTAGCTGTAGGTTTTCATTTGTTTGCTTTTTATTATCCTTTTAAAATATCTAACACCTTCTTGTTTCTTTTGTTAGTAGGATTTAAACGTGTGCACAATCCTTCCTCGGTGCAACACGAATCACTTGGTGTCTCGTCAGTTTTTGGCATCCTAGTGCAAATTAGGATTCTTTGGTAGTTTGGTTCACACTCTCTAATTGATTGATATAAACTCTGATAAAGAACTCACAAGATTGAATTCGACCTCATTGAGAATTTGATTTTTCTTTTTGAGTGATTAATGGTGAGGTTTGCTAACTTTTATTTTTGAGTGTTGAGTGTTTATTTTTTACAGGTTTTGAAGATGTCTAAAGGTGATAATAATGATGCACTTATGAAAGTCCAACAACAGTTAGACAGACATACTGCTGCAATCACACAAATAAATGCTACACTTCAAGCATTGAATACTACTTTGAATGAGGTACGAGTGAATCAAAAACATCAATATCGAGATCCAATTAAGGAAGATAGGGATAACCAGCCCCATAGGTGCAACCCTCAACGTGTCCCTAGAATGGATGATGATTGTCATGATCATGGACAATCATCTTTGGCAAAACCAAAGAGCGAGCAGCAACGAGAACATCTCTTTCATACTCGCTGCCACGTACAAGGTAAGCTTTGTAGAGTTATTATTGATGGTGAAAGTTGCTCGAACATAGCCAGCACGACGATGGTGGAAAACCTTTGCTTAACCACTACCAAGCATCCACAACCTTATCAACTACAAGGGCTTAGCAACGAAGGCCAATTTAGGGTCACTCAACAAGTGCGCATCGCCTTTTCTATCGGTAAGTATCAAGACGAAGTTGTGTGTGACGTAATGCCTATTCAAGCCTGCCATTTGTTGCTAGGAGAATCGTGGCAACTGGATCGAAAAGTCACTCACGATGGTCGTACCAATAGGTATTCTTTCAAGCATCAAGGAAAGAAACTCACCTTAGTGCCGCTCACTCTGGAACAAGTCCATAAGGACCAAATCAAACTGAAAAATTCTGTTAAAACAAGTGAGGAAAAAGAAAAAGAGAATGAAAAAGAGCAAAAAGAGATTGAGAGTGAAAAAGAAATTGAAGAAAGAAGAGAAAATGAATTAGAAAAAGAAACAAAAGAAAAAGACGTGGAAAGGGTAGTGAGGAATGTTTCCACTAACCAAGATATGAATTTTTCTTGTGTTGCTACTTTTCAGGTTCCCGAAAGATCGAAAGATAACTTTCAACTTCAATACCTCTCAAATGAAAGACGCTTTCATACGATCAACTTAAGCAAAGATGAAATCACACTACATGATCCCGAAGGTAAGTGAGGTAAGGAAATTTTAGAAACCGAGTCCAGTGCAGATTTGAAAATTATTGATAAAACTTTTGGTGACTTAGTTCTTAAAAGATCCCCTCATTTTGATCCGATTAATTGTTACTCTTCGATTGTGGTTGATAAAGTCATTACGAAAAGAAGCGTGATTTGTTATTCTCTTGATTTACCTTGTGTAAAATCCTTGAATTTGTCCAAATCTGTTTTGGAGAATAAGGTAACGAAATTTTCCAAATTTGTTTTCAATTTATATTCGTGCCTTAAACAGTTTATGTGGTTGTACATGAAGTTTGAGTTCCATTTGACAAACGTTAACTCAACAACGAAGATTCGACTACACTATGCCCCCGATGAGCGAAGGTTTGTTTTAAATGAAAAAGGTAAAATCGACCCTTATTCTTCTGCTTATCGAGGTAAGATGCTTGAAACCTTTGAAACACTTTTGTACTCCTCGGATAGTGATAAAGATCGTGTTGATGAACACTTAGATCGAAATGTGCTTGACTGTCCTATTTTATTTATTGATGATCTATCTGTTTTGATGGTTGATAAAAAGATTCTTGTTTTTGATAATGCATGTGTGAGTGAATCTATAGACCGTCGATTAATGCATGGTATGATTATTCAACTCTGTGAACCATGTGAATCTTTTCAAATACGTACTTGTGACGATTATGTTTACCATTTGATTTATTACTCGCAATTTATTCATGGTTTGTGGGAACAATGTGAGACGACTGAATGCCTTAAAACATGTCCATCTTTGTTTCAAATATTTGACGAGGCAGTGGTGAGTAAATTAGATTGTTTGCATGGTAATCTGAATCTGTCCATTCACATGCGTTATACCTGTTCTATTATGCTTATGATTGGACTACAAGCTTATTTCCGTTGCTATTTACTATCTCATGGCTATTCTTCTCAGTGGACTCAATTGCCATTAGTCCCGTTCGATAGAGGAAAGTCCAGTTCATTTGATTTTTCAGATTCGAGGACGAATCTTTTTGAGGAAGGGGGGAATGATACGAGTCACAAAAGCGCAAATTCTTGAAGGCGAGGCCCAATAAGCAAATTCCCAGCCCAATCAAGAAATCTATCCATACTTAGTTGAAAATCAAGCCAAATTGTCAAAGTGGCCCAAGTTGTAAAGTTTTATTTTTATTTTTATTTATTTATTTACTTAGTTTAAATTTTTATGTCAATATTTAGTCCAAGAGTCCCAGATAAAATGACCTTTGACCAAATTTCCATATTAAAATAATTAGGAGTTTTTTTTTATTTTAGTTTTCTAATTAGATTAGGACTAGTTATAAGGCCTATTTAAAGGCATGGCTGTCCACCTTGTTAAACACTTATCATTATTATTAAAATTTCAGATTTGTTGAGAGCAGAATTTTCTTTGAGTTTTCTCCAAGATTTCTCTCTTGAGTTTTCTTTAGAAGTTGTTTTAACAATCTTGTGATTGTGGGAGCCATCTTCAACCTTCTTCTTGCCATTGATATTCTTTGGAGGGGAGATTAGAGCCGTTTGAAGGGAGTTGTGAGATCTTTCGAGATTTCAAGGCTTCTTAGGACTTATCTTTTAATTTCTTACTGTCAATTCTTTCTTTATTTCTACTTGTGCTGAATCATTATCTAATCTATTTTCTGTTCTTATTGTGTTTTCAGCCTTTTTCTATCTTAAGGAATCAGCCCAAAAATCCCCAATTTCTAGGGTTTTTCCATACTCTTTTTGGGTGAAATTAGATTGTCGAAATTTGGGGAAAACTATCTTGGTGTTCAATTGGGCAGAATCACAATCTCCTTGAGGGTTTCAAGAACCCTAACACTTATTTCTATTCTCAATTTGATTCTTTGCTGATTTGGGGATTTTACTTCAGATTTGGAAATTCAAAGTTCTAATCTTTTAATTTTTCTGTTTCGTTTCGGATCTGATTGTTTATGGTTTTTGTAGGAGTTTCCCGTGACTTGGCAACTCGATCTTGGTCCGCGCGCAACCCCGTATCATTATTGATGATAATTAAATTTGTCATAACTGAATTTAATGTTGATATTTGTGTTCACATTAGTTTGAATTAATTATGTTCACATTTCTTGTAGGAACGCAATGGACATATGGAGATTAAAAGCAAACATGAATTTTGAAGGTGCATGGACGGTTGGGGAGGTTGAATCTCTTAGGTGCATGTTCGGCCAAGTGCATGTATGACCATATTCAATGTCTTTAAGGTTCATGAATGTTTCCATTCATGTACGGTGTGCTATCTCTTCATTCTCCAAGGTGACCATTCCGCCAAAGGGCACTCACACATGCATGAAGATAGCTTGGCCAATTAGCTTCCCCATGACTCTCCTTAATTCGTTCACACCTATGTTCACATGGCAAGACCATTCGGTTCACCTTGTTCACACTAGAAGACTCTTCAACATTCGGTTTCACACACATGATGGCCCTTGGAGTGTCCACAATTAATTCATACTTTTTGGCCAAACATTGCTTCATTTAACAAGGTTGGCCGAATCTACAAGTGACCATTGGATATCATGCATTCACTTTGAGTTTTCTTAAGCATGAAGATGCATTCATCCACCATTCCCAAAACCGAATCTGGTCATGCATATTAAGAGTTATTTTTCTAGAATTTTCTTTTAATTAATGTGTAAGTATGAAAGGCCATTCGGCTACCTAGACTTAGGCTTATAAATACTTGATCAATTTCCATGTAAAGGACTTTTGAAACTTTTGTTAATGTTATGCTGCCGAAATTGTGGGGCATACTTTTCTTATATTTAGTTCAAAGATTCGTTTGGCGTTCCTAGCGTTCTAGTTGTGTCAACCGTGTTCTTTGTCGTACCCGAACTTATCACTATTCGTAGTGTGGCGTTCAACATACCGAGGTTCCTATCTTGTTAGATAGTGGGTTGAGGTTTCCCTTACCAAACCTATAACCGAACTCAAAAGGCTAAATCAACGGGTCGATACCATTTCGGTATTTGGTTCTTGAAAGTACCTTTAGTAGTTCAAACCCGTTCTTTCTTCTTTACCTAATTGAACCTAAACCGACCAATTTGTTCATACCATTTTGTTCCTACCCTTTCGTTCCTACCATTCCATTCGTACCCCTCTTTCTACTCTGACTATACCTTCAACTCAACTAATCCTAACGTAACTTCTCGTAGACGATCGGGCAATCTACATACGACTCGACTCTTCTCGAGACAGTTCGTATCAAGTAATGTTGTGCTTTAAAATGATGAAAGGAAGATTATGCTTAAGTGAAGTTATAGGTATGTGATGATTGATTTGTGATATGCATGTTTAAATAACATGCATGCAAGGTATGTGTGAAAGAGTGAATTGGTAATAAATCTGCTTGGGACAGCAGCAGTAACGTGAATTTGGAAAATCACCATAAATTGTGGGAGATGAGTTAGAAGCTGAATAAATTATGTAATTAAAGCTAATGAGTCTATTTTCTTATAAAAGAAACCGTGTAAGCAAAAGAATTTCCGATGATGAGATATTTGAAGTGATGTGGGACAGGGTCAGAATGACTTCTAGAGCCTCTGTTCTATTTTTATAAAATCATTATAAATTGTAAAAAAATGGTTATAAGATGAAGTTTATATGCTTAGACTCCTTAATTAGTCTAGTTTCAAATGAAACAAACGAGAACATATTTTGAATTCTTTACAATGATAAATTTGATTCGAAGTGAAGAGTGGTCAGATTAGTCAAGCAGTGAAATAAGGGAAACTTTAAGAAAAATCTGGTATTGATTGGCCAGACCAAAAATCCTGAAAATTTTATGGGTAAGATATATATGGGT
The DNA here is from genome assembly GCF_007990345.1 of Gossypium hirsutum. Classification (NCBI taxonomy): domain Eukaryota; kingdom Viridiplantae; phylum Streptophyta; class Magnoliopsida; order Malvales; family Malvaceae; genus Gossypium; species Gossypium hirsutum. The sequence goes on along the minus strand of NC_053435.1, from coordinate 35,851,921 downwards.
CTATTTTCAGTGAAAATTAACGGCACTTGATTTAGAGTTTTGTAGCTCCAGTTATAAATGATTTAGTGACTGTTGCTCAGGAAGACAGCTTGCAGTGAAATTATGATTATGTGGTAAACATTGACAAAAATTTGTTAATGAGTTGCTTATTGATTTCTTATAAGCTTACTATGATCAGTAGGTGTGAAAGTTGAATATATATATTATATTTTGAAAGTGATGCTTGAATAGTCTAATAATGACTAGTTTAAAATCTTTAAATTTTAAGCTCAAGAGCATAGAGGGGCAAATTCGGATAAGAGAAAAGAGAAAGTAATCGAATAGCCATTTTAATCGTTCGGCAACATTCGAGGTAAGTTCTTAAGTGTTTAACCTTGATTCCTTTTTATATGCCCAAGAGTTAAATTAATATGGTAAAGGGAATGTAAATTTTATTTAGTTAATGTGCCGAATATGTAATGATTTAAGGCTATAAGCCGATTATGGCTATTATGCTTAAGTTGAATTGGATTTGGAAATTTGATGCACTAAATGAGTGTTACAATGAATAAACTATGCCGTATATGTGCTGGTGGAGATATCACGATTTGTGATTATTAAATACTTAAAGGAAACCATGATGTGTATAAAATTATTATTATTAGTTCTTTGTGGCAGCTGAATATGGCTTGGCACTAAAGTGATTAAATGTGAACTTCGATGAGGTAAACCATTAAAAGTGTGGTGCTATAAGACTATGGGCTAATACGATATGTGGATTCGTTCCGTAAAGTAAATTATTCAGGTATGCGATATGTACTTAGGCATGTTAAATCGATTGGAATTGAATCATGAATGTGAATTGAGAAGCATAGGTAAAAATGCCTATGACATATATGTGAGTAAGGGTAAAACCATCGTAAATTATCGATAAGGATGGGCTATGTGCGGAACCATCTTATAATTGCTAATTTGAAAGTTTGTGTCCGAATCAGTGAGCAATATGTATATATTAGATGAATCGTGACCTTTTGGTTCTACTTGAACTAAGTTGCGTGATAAATCATTTATGCATATGACTTATAGTCGAATGGTCACTATGGGTTAAGTTTGAATGGTGAAATGGAAATGTGATATGTTGAATGAGATGTGTTAATATATGATTAAATATGCATGATATTTGATGTGTATCCGGGCTTAAAGACTCGCAGGCTTCGTGCTGGTAAAATGTCCGGGTTAAATCCCACAAGCTTCTTACTGGTATTATATCAGGGATAAATCCCACAGGCCTAGTGCTGGTATTATATTCGGGCCTTCATGCCTAGCAGGCTTTGTGCCGGTGATGTGCATTTGGGCCTTCGTGCCTAGCAGGCTCGTGCCAGTGATGTGTATTCAGGCCTTCGTGCCTAGCAGGCTTCGTGCCGGTGATGTATATTCGTGTAGGCTTCGTGCCGGTGATGTGTATTTGGGCCTTCGTGCCTAGCAGGCTTCGTGCCAGTGATGTGTATTCGGGCCTTCATGCCTAGCAGGCTTCGTGTCGGTGATGTATATTCGGGCCTTCGTGCCTAGCAGGCTTCGTGCCGGTGATGTGTATTTGGGCCTTCATGCCTAGCAGGCTTCGTGCCGGTGATGTGTATTTGGGCCTTTGTGCCTAGCAGGCTTCGTGTCGGTGATGTGTATTCGGGCCTTCGTGCCTAGCAGGCTTCATGCCGGTGATGTGTATTCGGGCCTTCGTGCCTAGCAGGCGTAATGTCGGTGAAATGATATGTTATGTGAATTCGGTGTTCCTTGTAAGATAAGGGTTTAACCGAATGTTAAAGATGAAATGATAGTGTATTGTATCATGCTTATATGGCCTAATGGCAAGTATAACATGTTGGTAAATATGCAATGTGCTTTTATAATCGAATGATCAGTTTGAAATGAATGTGAGTGAAATGTTATGCATAAGCTATCAAATGTTAAGTGTGAAAATGAGATGAAAGAAAAGTGTTTGAGATGTATAATTATATACGTTCGAATGATGTTAGTACTTAATTGATATGAATATGTTATATGGAACTTGTTGATTTGATTACTCGGGCTTTTGAGCTTAGCAGACTATAATGTCGGTAAGATACTATTCGGGCTTTCGAGCCTAGCAGGCTATAAAGCCAGTGAAATGATATCGGGCCTTGAGCCTAGTAGGCGAAATGCCGGTGATTTGAGAAAAGCCTATGACTAAGGTACCTCGTGCTAGATTGTCAAATGAATACATTTAATACGTAAAGTGGGCCAGGTACGCAGTATGTACTCAGATGTGAGTTTGATTTGAAGTGAATCATAAGTGAGTAATGTGATACGTACGTGAATAAATGTTAGAACTATACCTATGATCATGATACACCTGGTCAGGGTGTGAAAGTATGTGAGGGTATTTGATTTAAATATGTTATATGAATTCAGATTAAGTGTGATAAGAATGCGGAACGTGCATTATGTGCTTGTGTATATTCGGCCAGATGGCAATATCCCTAGAATTTGGCCTCTTAAGAAATTAAATAATCGAAGTATAATTGCATTTATTTGTTTGCATTGCTTAAGACTTACTAAGCTTATGAAAGCTTACTCCGTTGTTACATTTCTCTATTTTATAGATTGTTGACTTCAGTTACCTGCTCGGGTTGGAGTTCGCCGGAGATATTATCACACTGTCGAGCTCACGTTATCAGTGTAAGTAAATCCTAGTATTTCGAGTCTATGGAATGTATAGGGTTTTAATGTTTTGGACCTCGTAAGCTCATATATGGGATAGAATGCATGTGAAAAGAAAAGTTTTAAATTGATTGAAATTTTTCAGCACGGTTTTTGTGTGATTGACTGAGTTTAAGTCGGGTAACACCTCGAACCCTGTTCCGGTGAGGGATACGGGTGAGGGGTGTTACAGGGAATGTATGACATTAATCCTTATGCATGTACCTAAGCCGTCCATGTACATGTACATAATTCTTCCCAAGCATTGAACCAAGCCGTACATGTATCTTCTCATCCATTGAATTAAACCCGTGCATGCACCTAGCCTTAAATGCTCTTCCAATATTCAGCTGAGCCTACAAGAGAAATGAACACATTTAATTATAATATTTAGACATAATTAAACAGCAACTAACAACTTAACTAATTAGGATAAATTAAATTAAAATTAATTAGCTTATTAATTCAGCTAGCTCAAACTGAATGGAAACATTTAATGAACTAATTTGAGCTAGGGAAATCGGCATGAATTGTAGGAAATTTAATTAAAAACTAAATTAAAACTTAGTTTATTGAAATGAAGAAGGAATGAGCTGAAACGAGCTAAATTCAAACTCAAACGAGCTGAATTGAGCTCAAGTGAGCTAATGGGAGCTGAATGGCGCATGGGGAGCTGGAGAGGAGTTGAGATCGGATTGCAAAAGGGTGCACGGAGTCTTCAAGGCATTGTCCTTAGCTCCTCCAACGTCATGAACCTTGTTGTCATCCCAAATGTGCAACACCAATACGGATAAAGCATCTTGAATTTGCTTGGTTCGAGCTCGAGTCATGGGGCCTTTTGGAAGCTCGATTGATTCATGATTTGCATTCGAGGATGCCCGGGCGTGCTCACATCATGTATCAAACAAGTTACCTTATTTAATTAATCAATATCATAATACTCAAATAATTCATGTCATATCTATACAAATTAATAACCCAAATTTATAGGCAAAACCAACATTACCGAAGGTTATATATAAAACCCATTTCATTTCCTTATCTATACGGCTGACACAATTCATTTGTACATGTTCGTAAGCTTACAAATAGCTAACGAATTTATAGAGCCATACATACACATATATATATCAACCATAATATAAGCGCATATATATACATGTAAAAACATGTAAGAGCTCAACTAACATATCATGATCAAATACCAAAGCACGCATATCCTTTAGTCATTAATTCAGTCTCCTTATATAAATCTAAGTTCCAATATGTCTGACTTACCATAACAACAAATCAAGTATCATACATATCATTAATATAGTCCATAAGTGAACACCGAATTTACCCTATGCATATATCTTGATTTTAATCTAGCTAATACATGATATATCTTAGCTTGATTAACAACCATTATATACCATATGACCGAAACACATAACAAACTTCACAAACATCATATATCTTGGATACACTCTCAATATAAGCTCAAACCAAGACCAAATATACATCATAACCAATTCATTCTTAGCACATCCGAAATCATCAACCAACCTCAATACACAAACACATATATCACAAATTCTAATCATCCATGGCACATAGCATAATAACCAAAATGGACTTAAACCATAATTAAACCAAAACCGAACTCAAGCATAGAAGTTAAGCCATTTTCACATGGCTTAAATTATACAAAACCAAAATTCAACATTTCAACTATAATCTAGCCTATACATGCCATAGGTTCGAATATTCAGCTAATAAAATACCAAAGACAGTCGATAGTGTGATAGACTTTGCTGAAGATCCCCAAGCTCGTAACCAACTTCCAAAATCTATAAAATAGAGGCAAACATAAACACATACAGCGAGCTATCATAGCTTAGTAAGTCATAAACAAACAAATAATTCAATGTTAACATTAACTCAACTTAACTAACTAATTTATACTATCATATTCACATTTATTATCAAGATCATAATTTCAAATAAAAAATAACTTCCATTTACAATTTCACATGGGTCGAATATACATTACCCCATTTACACGTATTCAAGCATCATCTCAAAGATATTTACAATATACATTTCAAAGGCCGAATACACTTTCAAATTCACGTACATTCTTTATTTATCTCAAAAGTGATTTGTAACAAATATCAAGTACTTACTTACCTTATTTCAAGTAGGTATTAAGCTAACTCATGCCTGGTCATTTAGCTCATTTTACACATTTGATCATAACTTATCGTTGCCCGATGAACCATTCAAAATTGGATAGGACACTCAGATAATCACACATATCATACAATGCAACGTCCTAGACGTGGTCTTACATGTAATCATATATCGATGCCACTGTCCCAGATAGGGTCTTACTCGTACACATATATCGGAATCACATATCGATGCCAACGTATAAACATAGTCTTACTCCCACAAATATATCGATGCCATGGTCTTACTTGCACATCACATATCGGAATCCTATGTCATGACATATGTATCCTAGCTATTCCTAAGGTTTATACGGGACTTTTGGACTTCGTATCTCGGTCGAATCGAACTCACAAACATAGTTGCCAAGCTTGTATACATTCAGCTATTATAAATTTATGTTCACATATTTCATTCCAGCATATATATAGTTGGCATTTAATTAAAATTAATAACGTCTATTTGCTTATAAACTTACATCAGACGATGTAAAATGGAGCAGGAAGACTAGTTGACAACTTTAGTTTTCCCCCGATCCAAATCTGATTTCTTTGATTCTTGATCTAAACATATTCAAATTAAACTCATTCAAACATATTTTCATTCAATGTAGTCCAAACACACATAAATGGGAAAATTACCATTTTACCCCTAACATTTTACACTTTTTACAATTTAGTCTCTATTGCAAAAAACACAAAATATGCAAAATCTCAACATACCCATGTTAGGCCGAATGTTCCCAGTGTTCATACAAGTCAATATATTTCATTTATTTCACATTTTAGTCCCTCAAATTATTATTTCTGCAATTTAGTCCTAATTACTCAAAATCATCAAAAACTCCAATACAAAACATGTTAATCCTAAACATATCTTTCATATTTCATCATCAAACAACAAAAATCACAAGCTTTCAATAATGGCATAACTCAAAATATTCATCAATACTAAAAATTCAAGCATGGGTTTTCTAGATAACTTAGCAACGATCTCAAAAACGTAAAAATTATCAAAAACTTGGCTAGAACTTACCTTGAATTGAGCTTGAGAATAACTGAACCTAGGTTTTCTTCCTCTTTTCTTTTGTTTCGGCAAGAACACAAATATAAACACATATAATGGCTTTATTTTTTTATGTTTTATGATATATTATAACTTATATTAACTTAATGTTTAATTTACATGTTTAACCTTAATAAATTTATAACAAAACCATATAACATATGCCTAATGCCGTCCATTCATTTAATCAATGGGCTAATTGCAACATAAATCCTCCACATTAAAAGAACAACTACTATTCGGCCCTTCTAAAAATAACCACCAAATTTTCATTTTACACGATTAAATCCTTTTATTTAATCGGACACTCAAATGACAATATTAAAGCACGGAAATTTCACACAAATAAATTCACACATAATAAACATAGAAAATAATTTTAAAATATTTTTTTGAATCAGATTCGTGGTTTTGAAACCACCGTTTCGATTAGGGTCTAAATCGGGCTGTTACATCAAGGGTCCAATTAAGGGACGTTTTGAATGATCTCAGTTAATGAAAAGTAATTTACATAAATTATTTGTAAAATGTTCTAAAAGTTCCGGTAATGCTCTGAAATCCTGTTGCAACGACGGATACGGGATACGGGTGTTACAGAACTTATCAAGGCTTGTTGCTTTATGGCATCCTTCTTTCTTTTCTATACCTTCGATTCTTGTTTCTTTTTTTATAATGAGTCGGGGTCTGTTAAAATCTATTATTGTTTTTGATTATTTATCATATAGAAAATGGGTTACGTTCCAATAACACTGGTTATTTTCTTGTACAAGTCAATGACTCAAGATTCCTATCAAATTTCTTTAGTTTCAAGTACCTGTTTAGAAATGGTCGGGCAATCGAGTGACTTGTAATTTTAAATTGATTAGGATCTTACATCATTTTGTATCAGAGTCATTATTCTTCACAAGTATCATTTTAATTCTATTTCCTAATTTTGAAAAAAACTTCGAAAATGAAAACTCGTAGCAAAAAGAGAAGTACGAAAGAAAAAAATAAAAAGAAAGAAAAAAGAGAGCCTAGAAACCCTTCTAGAAAAAATTTCATTTGATTCATGCTTTTAAGTTATTCTTGTACATTCTGGTAAGATTTGGCGATAGTAAAAAAATTTGTGTCAAAAATTACAGTTTATTCAAAACATGAAAAAGACATTTCATTCCTCATTTTGAGTCAACTGAGTCCATTTTGTCAAAGTTGTACAAGCCTTTCATTTTTTTAAAATTTTTATTTTTCGTATTTGAGTCATTTGTGTCATTTTCATCTGTTTTGTTTCTATTTCCTTCCATTGTCACATCCTATCAATGTTCATAAGGTTATGGGTTTTGCTAAGTTCATTTTCAGTGTTCTTGAAGAGCTTAAGAGGAATTTTGAACAGAAAAAGGCAAGAGCGAGTGAGAACAACCGAGTGGTAAAAGCTTGAAATGTGTGCAAACACGAGAGGAGTGATTTTCCTTTCTGAGCGATAATTGTGAGGTTTGGATTGGTGAGGTACATTTTTTGTTTTTGTTTTAATTATCCTTTTTGTTACTAATCATCTTCTAGTGCGTTTTAAAGAATGTCTACTAACGAACGTGATAAAGGTGAAAGGGTTGGAGTTCCTAATCTTCAAATGCAAGCCATGATGCAAGAGATGCAAAGGATGACGCAAGAGGGGTTCGATTAGCTTAGTGAACGTGTTGATCGTATAGAGGAAAGGGTTCAAAGGGCAAGGCCCCGAAGGGGAAGATCACCAAGAGCCCTTAGTGTGCGAGAAGGTAAAGCATCTAACTGATCTGATATTGATGGATACTATGGTAATGATGATTGTAACACCCCTTACCCGAGACCGTCGCCGGAGTCGAGCACGAGGCATTACCAGACTTAGCTTACTAATTCGGGGCATAAAAATTTTCTTTTAAATTAATTTAGTTTCATTCATTCAATATGTCACTAAAAAGATTCATTGAGACCCTAAAACATGAAATTGAAATGGTTCGAGAACAAACCGGAATCAATAAAAATTTTCCGATCACTTAAACAAATCAAAGCAATTTATTTCATCTTTCATAAATAAACTGTCCATCTGCGTCAAAGTCACTAAATAAATCATAACTCGAGTTTCGAAACTCAAATTTCAAATCCGTAAATTTTTTCTGAAACTAGACTCATATATCTTCTTACTACATTATTTTCAAAATTTTTGGTCTAGCCAATTAGTACAGTTTATTAGTTAAAGTTTCCCCTATTTTAGTGTTCGGCAGCTCTGACTTCTATTCACTACAAATTAATTTTCCCCTATACAGAATTCAAATAACCATGCCGTTTATTTATATTAAAATTAGACTAATAAGAATCTTTACATGTAAAGTATAACTCCAAATTATTTTTGTACAATTTTTAGTGAATTTCTAAATTCAGAACAGGGGATTCAGAAATCACTCTGACCTTGTCTCACCCAAATTTAAATCTCATAAAATACAACTCCTTTATTTACTATGTTTCTTTCATATGAAAATAGACTCAATAAGATTTAATTCTATATCTCATTCACTATCTAAATCCATTTCTAATATTTTTAGTGATTTTTCAAATTCACGTCATTATTGCTGTCCGATACTGTTTTAAAGCTAATTTCACCTTTTTCATGATTTCCATGAAATAACTAGCATTTAGGCATACATAACACCAAACATGTCCTTGATTAGCCATTCCAATAGCTAATCATTATCAAGCATTTACATACTATTCATTAGCCATATCATAAGATCATACACACAAAATGACTATGATGTTATACATGCCATACTCAAAATGAAACGTCTAGCTATACCAAAATAATCCTTGTGATAGTGTGCCCGAACCTCCGACATACTTTACGATCCTCGGGTTAGCTTGACAAAACTATTAAAAAGAAAGAAAATAAAGGGGGTAAGCATTAAGCTTAGTAAGTTTGCATGCAAATAAATAACAACATTCATAAGAATTATCTTACTACTTGGCATGATACTACTTAATGCAACTTCATTAATTGTCATAGACATATTTTTAAACTTATTTACTTACTCACTTACTTAAATACTTACTTACTTAATCAAATTTATTAATACATTTTACTTATCTTTTTTTCTTATCAAGCATACATGAACATTATATACTTACCTTTGCTCTTCTAGCATGAACTTGTCTTATCTTTTTAGTATAACTCGTCTTACCTTACCTTACCTTGATATTCTCTTTAAAATTTCCCGTTGAACCACTTGGAAAGCTAAGGATACACGAGTACCTTACCATTGCCATGACTTGTCATGGTCTTACGTGGTATCCTTTTGAAACTTACTATTGCTATGTCTTGACATGGTCTTATATGGTATCCTTGCCTTATGAACTCACCAATGCCATGCCTTGGTATGGTCTTACATGGGACCTTTGCCTTATAGTAACTTATCAATGTCATGTCTCGACAAGGTCTTACATGGTATCCTTGCCTTAGAAACCTTACCAATTGCCATGCCTTGGCATGGTCTTACATGGTATCCTTAAACCCTAATGTCATGACATTTGTATCCTACACATTCCTCAAGTTCAACTGGGACTTTCTGAAATTACTTCTCTGTCAATTCATGCTTGAGTTTTCTTTTAATAATTTCATAAAATAAATATACACATGCTGGAAATTAACAACATTAACATGAAATAATAGAATATTGCATTTATTTACTGCAAACTTACCTCGAAACAAAATACGATCAACTATATCGATTTAGTCCACTATCTTTTTCTTTCCCAGGCCTAACTCCAGATTTCGTTCTTCTTGATCTATAATAACAAATTTAGCTTATTTAATACTCACATTTATTAAAACAATCCTTGACTCAAACTTTGGAAAAATTACATTTTTGCCCCTAAATTTTACATATTTACACTTTTTCCCCAAGGCTCAGAAATTAAAATTCATCCTATTTTCTTGTGTTTTATGACATGTTCATCATATTTCCCTTATATGGAAACATCAAATTCTCACTCTAACATGTACTTATGAACCTGAGGTATTTTTACCGATTATGTCGTTTTACTCGTTTTCACGTAAATTCACTTAGAAAAAGTTGTTTAACACAATTTCAATCTTCATATTCTACCCTAAAACATCAAAATAAACACATTTCACCTATGGGTATTTTTCCAAATATAAACCCTAGGTTAAATTATTGCTAGAATAAGCTTAATCAAGTTACCAGGACTCCAAAAACGTAAAGAACATTAAAAACAGGGCTTGGAATCACTTACTATGGAGCTTGGAAGCTTGAAACAAACCTAGCTAAGGAGAACTCTTGACATTCGGTCTAAGGGAGAAGATGAGCACATTTTTGCCATCTTTTTTCCTTTTTAATTCTTTTATTTGACACTTTACTAAAATGCCCTTCATTAAAATTTTTAGTTATTTCTACCTATGTATATCCATTTTTGTCCATGAAAATATAATGGTCTAATTACCATTTAAGGACATCTACGTCAATTATGCACTTCAATTTAATCCCTTAGCATTTAGAACTCATATATTATCAACTTTTGCAATTAAGCCCTAATGATACGATCCGCCTCGGGGTGAGTTGAGTCGTATGTGAGTTTGCCTGATCGTCAACGAAGGAATAGCGTTCGATTTGTTCAAAAGGATGTTTTAACGTAAATAATGGCAGAAGCTATGTAAAAGGATTCAAAGATGGGTTTATGGATATGAAGTTTATGTAGATGGGTTTATGGATATAAAGTTTTTGTAGGTTTGGTTATAATGAAACGAAAAGATGGAATGGAATGGAAATGAAAATGATCTCAAAAACAAACACGAACCAATATTAGAAATATTGACCCAAATGTTTATAAGTTTTCAAGGTGGTCGGATGGAGAATATGAGAACCTCGACCCACTACTTAGCAAAGTAGGAACCTTGGCATGTTTGAACGCCACACTACGAGTAGTGATAAGTTCGGTTTTCAACAAAGAAAATGGATGACACAACTAGAACACTAGGTAGCCAACAAATCTTTGAACGAAAACAGAGAAAAGTTTGCCTCACAAATTTGGCAGAATATCATTAACAAAAATATTCCAAAAAGTAGTCCCCTTCAAAAGGCTGGTTACATGAATTTATAGTGTCAAAAGGAAAGCTAGCTGAAAGGTCACTTTTAATGAAGCTAATAATGAGGCCTAATGAAAAGTCACAACTATAGAAATTCTATTCCAAGTAACTCCAGCCTTCAATGTGATTTACTTCTTCAATTAAGTTGCTTTCAAAGTTTTTTGAAGTCTCTATGAGCAACCGAAAAGACACCAGCTTCTTTGATGGAGAATTGAATGCATGTAGTGATTACTCATGAAGCAAACGGTTATGGAAGATGAAACAAAGTTGCTGCCTAATTTAAAGAAGAATAATGCTCTCCTTTAATTGATAGAAACAACTTCTTAATGATATTTAAAGCCTCTTTGTAACAACCCTCTCTTTTGTAACTGAAATCTCTTGAAAGTCACCTTATTGAATGCATAACAGCCTTTAATAATAATAGATGGGAGCTAAAAAGTCACCTGTAATTAACACATGTAACCGTCACATTTATTCATTTATTAAGCTTAAAACAAATTAACAACTAACTTAAATAAATGAACTAACACTTATGCATCATTTATTCCAACAACTAGTTTAATTAAGAGAAGCATTATTAAATGAACTTAAATTCATGCATCAATAAATTATCCTAGGAACTAGATTATTTAAAGAAGCAACTATTAAATAAAGTTCAACAAAAAAACTTATTAATTAAACTAAGATGAGTTGAATAAATGTCCAGCAACTCATTTATTAAACTAAGATGCTTAAATGCATGGTTTAAAATGCAAACTAAATGAACAAATGAGTTACTTAATGCAAGACTTAATTTAATAAAGCTGACTTAAGCTAACATCGGAGTCACATAATGTATGACTTTATTAAATGCAGAACACATAATGCATGTCATAATTAAAATATGTATTTAATAAATAAGACATAATTAAAGACTAAAGTAACTAAGATAAATCAAGTCTTTATTCCAACAACATAAATGAATTTAAAGGTCTCATTTTGCATTTGGGCCCCTCGAGTTTAGGCCAATCTCGATGTCGTCGAGATGTATCGAAACATGATGCGACCGGGATCGCATCACCTAATATGCAAATCGGGCATGCAATCATTGACTACAACTTTAAATATCATTAAATATCATTAAGAAGTTGTTTTATCAATTAAAAGAGAGCATTATTCTTCTTTAAATTGGGCAACAACTTTGTTTCATCTTCCATAACCGTTTGCTTTATGAGTAATCACTACATCCATTCAATTCTCCATCAAAGAAGCTGGTGTCTTTTCAGTTGCTCATGGAGACTTCAAAAGACTTTGAAAGCAACTTAATTGAAGAATTAAATCACATTGAAGGCTCGAGTTACTTGGATTAGAATTTCTATAGTTGTGACTTTTCATTAGGCCTCATTATTAGCTTCATTAAAAGTGACCATTCAACTAGCTTTCCTTTTGACACTATATGTAACCAGCCTTTTGAGAGGAACACTTAAAGAATTTTTGGGACATTTTGTTAATGTTATGCTGCCAAATTTGTGAGGCAAACTTTTCTCTATTTTCGTTCAAAGATTTGTTGGCTACCTAGTGTTCTAGTTGTGTCATCCATTTTCTTTGTTGAAAACTAAACTTATCACTACTCGTAGTGTGGCGTTCAAACATACCGAGGTTCCTATCTTGCTAGATAGTGGGTCGAGGGCACCTTAACCACTCTTAAACCGAACTAAAGGGCTTATAAGCAACGGGTCATTACAAATTGGTATTGGTTCTTGTTTGCACTTTTGGTTCAATCCATTTTTTTTCTTACCATCTCAAACTAAAATAAATTCCTTCTTTCACATCTTACCATTTTTCATACATATTCTTATACCAACTACTAATTTGTCAAACAACTTCATTCCTTACCAACTTCACTAAACTAAATTGTCAATTACTTCTCATAGACGATCTGGCATTCTTCATACGACTCGACTCACCCTAAGGCGGTTCGTATCATTTGGTATCAGAGCTACAAAAACGAGGAGTAAGAGCATTCGAAATTACTCTAGGAATAGTCTGTGACTCATTAGGTAAGTTTAAAAAAATGAAAAAAAAATGGAAAAAAAATTTCAAAAAAATTCTGAAAAAAATCAAAAAAAAAATCTGAAAATTTGAACATAGGTTTACTTCTTCTCCATTTTTCAATCCTAAAACTTTTACCCTCTTATCCACTTCCATCCTTGACCTCTTCGCCACACTATACCCGAATTATTTTCTTTCTTGTAAGCCTACCCAGTTTTAAATACATCATCCTTTGTTACCCATTTGAAACCGACCACCTAGACTAAGGTTAAGCCTTGGCGAATCTGCTTACGAAATCACGAGAAAGGTAAAGAGTGGTAAAAGGCACGAGTGCTATGAGAGCATCAGAGTGTTGAAAAAGCTGATCTTGAGTGCAAACACGAGTGTGAGTGCCATTCAAATTTTCTTGTGAGTGACTAGTGAGGTTTGTGGTAATGATACGATCATGGCTTCCCATAAGCCAAGTCCAAGCCGAAATCCGATGGTGCTACCTCAAGGGCCAATCACAAGGGCTCGTGCAAAACAATTTAAAGAAGCTGTTATAGCTTTAGTTCAGCATGTGTGGGATGATGTCAATGCTAGACCTATCGAACCAATTAGTGGCCATTTTGGAAATCCATGCCAAACTTTTCTACAAGTTCATTTCAGCTCACCAAGTTCACCTTCAGTTCAAGTTAGCTCCCATGTAGCTCCACACCAGCTCATTAGCTCGGGACCAGCTCATTATCAGCTCATGAGTTTAGGCCCAGCTCGGGTTTAACTCATGAATTAACCATCAGCTCATGGAGTTCACTTTGAATTCATTTGACTACTATTGACTTTTTAATTAATAAGTTCAATAATTAGTTAATTAATATCCTACATATTAAATTTAGTTCACATTAGTTATATTAAGTATGTCTTAAAAGTGTTTATTGATGATAATTAAATTTGTCATAACCGAATTTAATGTTGATATTTGTGTTCACATTAGTTTGAATTAATTATGTTCACATTTCTTGTAGGAACGCAATGGACATATGGAGATTAAAAGCAATCATGAATTTTGAAGGTGCATGGACGGTTGGGGGGAGCTTGAATCTCTTAGGTGCATGTTCGGCCAAGTGCATGTATGACCATATTCAATGTATTTAAGGTTCATGAATGTTTCCATTCATGTATGGTGTGCTATCTCTTCATTCTCCAAGGTGACCATTCGGCCAAAGGACACTCACACATGCATGAAGATAGCTTGGCCAATTAACTTCCCCAAGACTCTCCTTAATTCGTTCACACCTATGTTCACATGGCAAGACCATTCGGTTCACCTTGTTCACACTAGATGTAACGCCCCCACGCCCGAGACCATCACCGGAGTCGAGCTTGAGGGGTTACCGAACATAATTTATCAATTTAAGAACTTCAAATCATTTGTTTCTACATTCACAGCTTTCTAGCTACTCTCGTCACAGTTACAAGAAAAATCATATCTCGAGTTATGAAACTCGAAATCAAGATCCGTAAATCTTCCCTAAATCTAGACTCATATATCTATTTAGTAATTTTTTTCTAGAATTTTTGGTTGGGCCACTTAGTACAGTTTATTAGTTAAAGTCTCCCCTGTTTCAGGGTTTGACTGCTCTAACATATGTGTATTACGAATCAGATATCTCTCTATACAGAATTTCAATGACTACAAGGTTTGTTTTTACTAAAACTATACTCAATAAGGATTCTTAGGATATAAAATATACCACCTAATTATATCTTTATAATTTATGATGAATTTCTAAAGTTGGAACAGGGGATTCAAAAACTGCTATGACCCTGTTTCGCTAAAATTCAAATATCTTCTAACATATAATTCCTTTACCTGTTTCATTTGTTTCATGTGAAACTAGACATAATAAGATTCAATTTGATATGTATTCCATAACCAAATTCAATTGCTATGATTTTTAGTAAATTTTCAAACTCGCGTTAGTGTTGCTGTAGTATTCTGTTTATGGCAAATTTCATCCTTTTTATGAGTTTTTATGCACTAAGTATCTTAATAGTTTTCCTTAACATCAAACATAATCTACACTAACCATTTTCATAATTTATCATTATTAAGCATTTCCTCAACCATTCCACAACCATACCATAAGATCATTTACACAAAATAGGTATATTGCTATACATGCCATACTTAAATTTACAAGCCATTTACCAAAAGTCTTCCGGATAGTGTGACTGAACTGAGCTGGCTTGTCCAAAACTACAATGAGTAAGAAGGAGGGAGTAAGCATAAATGCTTAGTAAGTTCATATGCAAATAATAAGTAACATAACAAACAGTTATACCAATCAACATTAGCATACATCACTAAAACACATATCACATTTCTGATCATTTTTCATCATCTTATTACCTTATAGTGGTTGTATCAATACTCAACCCGAGGGTTAAATACATACCTGTCCAAAATAACCATTTCGCATCACTCACCAATACTTCTCTTTACATCTCGAATATTCCTCCATTGAGTAGAACTTTACCCGTTGAACACATCGGAATATAATTCGGATACATGGATAATTTGCATATAAGTGCCACATATTCAATCAGGCAATCATGTAACCCGCCCATAAGCGAACTCGGACTCAACTCAACGAGCTCGGGCGTTCGCATCCATAAGTGAACTCGGACTCAACTCAACGAGTTCAGATGCCTAGTTACATCTCACGACCTCGGACTCAACTCAACGAGTTCGGACATTCGCATCCATAAGTGAACTCGGACTCAACTCAACGAGTTCGGATGCTCAACCATCCTAGTGACATGTCACTTGTATCCTAATCTATTCCTAAGGTTCAAACGGGCGTTTTCCTCGATCACACATCTTTGCCGTCTTCCACGGAATATCGAAATCGGTACTTCGGTGATAGTTCATACTCATCAAGTAATTCACATAATTACATATTATTCAACAATAACCACAAAGCATAATATTTCATGATAATAATCAGCATCATATCATATAAACAATATTAAATTGCTTAAAATGACAATTATGTTACTACATTTACACATGAAATTACCTTGGTACCAAAATACAAGGATTTTGCAATTTAGTCCACAATCTTTTCTTTTCCTCGATTGAGGACGATTCCACGTCTTTCTTGATCTAAAATAACAAATTTAGCTCATTTAATACTCACATTATCAAATTAATCGTTAAATCAAATTTTGGCAAAATTACAATTTTGCCCTTAAACTTTTGCATATTTACATTTTTGCCCCTATGCTCGGGATTAAACTTTATTTCTTATTCTTATGTTTTACAACATGCTGATCACTTTTCTCTTCTATGGCGACATCAAATTCTCACTCTAACATGTACTTATGACTATTAGGTATTTTTACCGATTAAGCCCTTTTACTCGTTTTCGCTCAAAACCGAGTAGCACAAGTTGTCTAACATAATTTAAAACCTCATATTCTATCATAAAACATCAAAATACACAAATTTCACCTATGGGTATTTTTCCAAATATAAACCCTAGGTTGAATTATTGCTAACATAAGCTTAATCGAGCTACCGGGATTCCAAAAACGTAAAGAACATTAAAAACGGGGCTTGGAATCACTTACTATGGAGCTTGGAAGCTTGAAACAAACCCTAGCTATGGAGAACCCTTGAAATTTCGGCCTAATGAAGAAGATGGACAAAAATTGGCTTTTAATTTTGTTTTTAATTCATTTTAATAACTAAATGACCAAAATACCCTTACTACTAAACTTTCCAAAAATTCCTTCCATGTCCTAATTTTGTCCATGAACTTAAAATTGGTCAAATTGCTTTTTAAGACCTCATTAATATTCCAAAACAATTTCATACTAAAAACTTCTAGAATGCAAGTTTTGCAACTTATTCGATTTAGTCCCTACTTTCAATTTAAGCACTTTAGGCATAGAATTCCATCACGAAATTTTCACACAATCATGCAATCATATCATAATCATCAAATAATTATAAAATAATTATTTCTATCTCGGATTTGTGGTCACGAAACCACTATTCCGATTAAGCCCTAATTCAGGATATTACAACTCTCCTCCCCTTTTAAGGATTTTCGTCCTCGAAAATCTTACCGGTAAACAGGTGTGGATATTGGTTTCTCATAGTTTCTTCAGGTTCCCATGAAGTCTAACAATCTCTCAGATATACAATTCAGCCAACTTATTAAGAGAATAATCTGTATGTACCGGAATAAAATGAGCCGATTTAGTCAGTCTGTCAACTATTGCCCAGATGGCATTTTTCTTCCCTGGAGTTAACGGCAACCCTGATATAAAATCCATAGTAATCCTATCCCATTTCCATTCAGGAACCATAATAGGCTGAAGTAATCCCGAAGGCACTTGGTGTTCAGCTTTCACCTGTTGACAAATTAAGCATTTGGACACAAACTCTGATATATCTCTTTTCATTCCATTCCACCAATACATTTTCTTCAAGTCATTATACATTTTCGTACTACCCGGATGAATCGAGAAATAACCACTATGTGCTTCCTGTAGGATCTTTTGAATCAATTCCTCATTCTTCGGTACACAAATCCGATTTTTAAACATCAAACAACCATCAGAACCGATTCTGAAATCTGATCCCGTATCAGCTTCACACTGTTTTCTTTTGGCTAGCAAATCTTGATCATTTTTTTAAGCTTCAGAAATCTCTTGTAAAAACATCGGTCTTGCTCTTAACTCTGCTAGAATCGAACCATCATCTGAAATTTTCAACTGAGTGTTCATAACTCTCAAAGCAAACAACAACTTTCTGCTTAAAGCATCGGCAACCATATTCACTTTTCCCGGATGATAATCAATAACAAGCTCGTAATCTTTCAATAACTCTAACCATCTTCGCTATCTCAAATTCAAGTCTTTTTGTGACATCAAGTATTTAAGACTTTTGTGATCGGTATATACTCGGCACTTTTCACCATACAAATGAAGTCGCCAAATCTTCAAAGTAAACACCACTGCAGCCAATTCCAAATCGTGAGTAGGATAATTCCTCTCATGAGGTTTTAACTACCTCGAAGCATAAGCCACCACTTTTCCTTCTTGCATGAGTACACACCCCAAACCATTTAGAGAAGCATCACTATACACCACAAATTCTTTACCTGATTCGGGTTGTATCAACACTGGTGCTTCAGTTAATAACTTTTTCAATTCTTCGAAACTCTGTTGACATTCTTTCGTCCATTCAAATTTAACATCCTTTCGGAGTAGTCTAGTCATAGGAGCAGCAATTATAGAAAATTCATTTACGAACCACCGATAATACCCAGCTAGCCCAAAGAAACTCCTAACTTCAGTTACATTTTTCGGTGGTTTCCAATCAACAATGGCTGAAATTTTACTAGGATCAACCCGTATACCATCACCTGAAACAATATGACCCAAAAATCCAACTTCCCGGAGCCAAAATTCACTTTTACTAAACTTAGCATACAACTGCTTATCTCTCAAAGTTTGCAAAACTATCCTCAAATGCTCAGCATGCTCTGTCTCATCTTTTGAATAAATTAAAATATCATCTATAAACACCACAACAAATCTGTCCAAGTATGGCCGAAATATGCGATTCATTAAATCCATAAACACAGCAGGAGCATTTGTCAACCCGAATGGCATAACTAAAAATTCATAATGACCGTACCTTGTTCTAAAAGCAGTTTTAGGCAATCCGACTCTTTTACCCGCAGTTGGTAATACCCAGATCTCAAGTCAATCTTTGAAAACCATGTCGCTCCTTTTAGCTGATCAAACAAATCATCAATTCTTGGCAACGGATACTTGTTTTTGATTGTCACCTTGTTTAACTGCCGATAATCAACACACAATCTCATAGAACCATCCTTCTTTTTCACAAATAACACGGGAGCACCCCAAGGTGAAAAACTCGATCTCACAAAACCTTTATCAGTCAACTCTTGCAACTGCGACTTTAATTCCTTCAACTCTGCTGGTGCCATTCTATACGGAGCAATCGAAATCGGAGCTGTTCCCGGTATCAAATCAATACCAAATTCTACTTCCCTGACTGGAGGCAAACCCGGCATTTCTTCTGGAAATACGTCCGCAAATTCACACACAACCGGCACTGATTCAACTTTCTTTTCAACTTCTTTTGTATTAATTACATACGCCAAATAAGCTTCATAACCCTTTCTCAGATATCTTTGAGCCGACATTGAAGAAACCAAACTAGGCAATGCCTCTGATTTATCTGATTCAACCCGCAGAGTTTTACCATTTCCACACTTTAATTCTATAATCTTTTCTTTGCAATTTATTTTAGCATCATGCAATGTCAACCAATCCATACCCAAAATAACATCAAACTCATCAAACGGCAACAACATCAAGTCGGCCGGAAAGTAATGATCCTGAATCATTAAAGGACATTTCTTACATACTTTATCGACAGTCACACATTTACCTAACGGATTCGACACTCTAATCATAAATTCTGTGTTCTCAATAGGTATATTCATACTAGACACCAATTTCATGCACACATATGAATGAGTAGAACCGGGATCAATCAAAGTAATAACATTAACATTATAGAGGGAAAATGTACCGGTAATCACATCAGGTGAGGAAGCACCTTCACGCGCTTTAATAGCATAAGTTCTAGCCAGAGCTCTTCCTTCAGATCTAACTGCTGCATCTCTGGCTACATTCTTACTGATTGTTTCACTTCCAGCTTTTCTCGGATACCTTCCCTTTGAGTCTACACCACTAGATTTTACATTCTGAAATTTTTCTTTCTCAGCTCTCTCTGGGCAGTCTCTAATAAAATGATTTGGAGAACCACATCGAAAACATTCATTTGCTCTACACGGACCAAAATGATTTCTACCACACCGCTGGCACTTGGGTTTAACAAATCTCGTATTTCCCACACTAGCCGCAGAAGTAGTCTGAGATTTAGGACCCATATTTTGCTTCTTAAAATTTCCATATGATTGCCCAGCTGAAACTTGGGAACGAGGATTCATATTTCTTGACTTTCCAGTTTGCTGTGAGGGTGCATTACTCATTGGTCTTTTCTTCCAATTTCGTGTTTCAGATTCTACCTTTTTCTTTTCCTTCAGTAATTCTTCAGCCTTGCAAGCTCGATCGACAAGTACCACCATTTCTTTTAGTTCAAGGATCCCAACAAATACCTTAATGTCTTCGTTAAGTCCGTCTTCAAATCGTCGGCACATCTTGGCTTCTATAGGAACATATTCCCTGGCATACTTACTTAATCGAACAAACTCTCTTTCATATTCTGAGACTGTCATATTACCTTGCTTCAGCTCAAGAAACTCTTTACATTTCTGATCAATAAATCTTTCACTAATATATTTCTTCCGAAACTCTTCTTGAAAGAATTCCCAAGTTACCCTCTCTTTCGGTACCACTGAAATCAAAGTCTTCCACCAATTATAGGCTGAATCTCTCAACAAAATGTAGCACATTTCAAACATTCTTCAGGTGTACAAGATAATTCATCAAATACCCGGATAGAATTTTCAAGCCAGAACTCTACTTTCTCTGCATCATCATCAATATTTGCTCTAAATTCTTCAGCCCCTTGTTTACGAATTCTATCAACGGGGGTTCTGTGAAATTTTATCATATCCACTCCTTGAGGCATTGGAGGCATAGGTTGAGGAATTGGGGAAGGTGGGGGAGGTCGTACATTTGGGTTCGTACGAACGAACTCAGTGTACCATGCACTCATCATTTGGAGAAAGGCTTCCCGATCCCTTTCTCCTCCTCCCTGACCAACAGTAGGAGGTGGGTTTTCAGTCGGCGCTGCCCCTTCAGCCGGAGCTGGCGCATTACTCTCTACTTCATCTGCCACAGCTGGATCGGGATCCACTTACTATATAAAAATTCATTTAAAAAGGTCAGAAGTCGTCACACTATCACAATTCATACATATGGCATGTATAGCAAAATCTGTACATACAACACGTAGTCCGAGAACCGACTAAACCTGCTCTGATACCACCAAATGTAACGCCCTCACGCCCAAGACCATCACCGGAGTCGAGCTTGAGGGGTTACCGAACATAATTTATCAATTTAAGAACTTCAAATCATTTGTTTCTACATTCACAGCTTTCTATCTACTCGCGTCACAGTTGCAAGAAAAATCATATCTCGAGTTATGAAACTCGAAATCAAGATCCGTAAATCTTCCCTAAATCTAGACTCATATATCTATTTACTAATTTTGATATAGGAATGCGCGCGGACCAAGATCAAGTTGCCAAGTCACGAGAAACTCCTACGAAAGCTCTAAATGAACAGATCTGAAAATTAAAACAAAGAACAAGATTAAACTAATCAGATCTGAAATTAAATCCCCAAATTCAATTGAATGAGCAGCAAGGAACAAAGAACGAATGAATAAATGTATACGGAGTTCAAGAAGATGAAATCGAACTCTAATAGTGAAATCCCACAAGCCGAATCTGCCAAAAACACCAAAACAGTAAGTAGATTGAAACAATCAGATTTTTAATTGGAAGATTAGGGATTTGGATGGCAAAAAAAAGAAAAAAAAGAAATAGATGAAATTGAAGGGTTCAAGAAGTGAATTCAAGTTGCGATTCGGTCCAATTGAACACCCAATATGAATTGCCCAAATTTCAGCAGCCGAATTTCACCCAACAAGAAGAAATAGAAAACGACAAGAACCCTAAATTTTGGGGAATTTTGAGTCGATTATATGTTGCCAATAAAGAACCGATTAAATGAAGAGTTCTTGGAGTTTGAATCAAGGCTGAAACACAAACAAGAACAACAAATTATTAGATGATGAATCGGCACAAGTAGGAATAAAGAAACAAATCGAAACAGCAAGAAATAAAGAAAAGTCCTAAGAACCCTTGAATTCCCGAAAGAATTCACAAATTCCTTCAAACGGCTCTAATCTCCCCTCCAAAGAATATCGATGGCAAGAAGAAGGTTGAAGATGGCTCCCACAATCAAAAGATTGTTAAAACAACTTCTAAAGAAAACTCAAGAGAGAATTCTTGGAGAAAACCCCAAAGAAAATTCTGCACACAACAAATCTAAAATTTTATAGAAAAAATAATAATGAGATGTTTTTACAAAGGGTGGCTGGCCAATGCTTATATAGGCCTCCAACAAATCCTAATCTCACAAGTAACTAAAAAATTAAACCTAATTAATAAAATAGCAAGGTAAATTCGGCCATGCACTTATATGGGCTGTTTTGGGCCGAATTTTACATGTAATGCTCCTAAAGATTAAAAAATTAAATTAAACAAGTAAGATGTTTACAAATTGGGCCCTTTGACATTTTGGCCTGATTTTCAACTAAGTATGACGAAATTTCTTGATTGGGCTGGATTTTGGTTATTGGGCCTCGCCTTCAAGAATTTGGGCTCGTGATCCATCTCCTACCAAAATTGGGCCGTTGATGCTCGTAATGGAGATCCAATGCGTTTTGGCTGCAAGATTTGGTTTCTTGGACCAAGATTTCCAAGATTTGAAATCTTGATTTTCTTGATTCTTGAAATCTCTTCGAACAGCAAAATTGGGCCAAGATTCGATTTCTTGATTTTCTTGAAAACAAGAAAGTGAATCTTGATTTTCTTGTTCTCTCGTGTATGCATCTAAGGCCTTGCTAACAAGCTCTTGAATGGTCCCATTTAGTTTGGACCGCATTTGTTGGGCCTTTGATCTCGTTATTGGGCCTTGTGGCAATTTGAGCCCATCACGTTCTTGAACTTGGATTGGGCCTTTATGACTCGTATCATTCCCCCCTTTCTCAAAAAGATTTGACCTCGAATCTGAAAAATCAAATGGGGACAAGTCAGCCACATTAAAAGTAGAACTTACATTGTACTCACTAGGTAGATCAATTTTATAGGCATTATCGTTGATCCGCTCGAGTACTTGGAAAGGCCCATCGCCCCTTGGGTCCAACTTAGTCTTCCTTTTTGTAAGAAATCGTTCTTTCCTCAAATGGACCCAAACCCAATCTCCGGGTTCTAGTACAACCCGTTTGCGCCCCTTGTTTGCTTTGTTGGTGTTGGCATCATTTGTTTTGGCTATTCGCTGTCTAGCCTTCTCATGTAAGGATTTCACCAACTCAGCTTTCTGTTCGCCATCTAAATTCATAACGTGTTCAAGAGGTAATGGCGCAAGATCAAGTACTGTTAGTGGGTTAAAACCATAAACAAGTTCAAATGGGGAATAACCAGTTGTAGAATGAATAGATCTATTATATGCAAATTCAACGAATGGTAGGCATTCTTCCCAATTTCTAATGTTCTTTCCCACAACAGCTCGTAATAGGGTCCCTAAGATTCGATTAACTACTTCAGTTTGACCATCAGTTTGGGGGTGACATGTAGTAGAATAAAGCAATTTAGTACCAAGCTTACCCCACAATACCTTCCAAAAGTGGCTAAGGAATTTGACATCTCTATCAGAAACAATTGTTTTAGGGATGCCATGAAGTCTTACCACTTCTTTAAAGAATAAGTCTGCCACATGTGTAGCATCATCTGTTTTGTGACAAGGAATAAAATGTGACATCTTTGAAAACCTGTCAACAACAACAAATATACTATCTCTTCCTTTTTTTGTTCGAGGCAAACCTAAAATAAAATCCATGGATAAATCTACCCAAGGTGAAGTAGGAATCGGTAGAGGAGTGTAAAGGCCATGAGGCATTACCTTAGATTTGGCTTGTTTGCATGTAATGCACTTGGAACATACCTTTTCCACATCCTTCTTCATATGTGGCCAATGGAAGTGTTCTTGCAATATGTCTAGTGTTTTGGCCACTCCAAAATGTCCCATTAGTCCCCCACTATGGGCTTCATGAATCAACAATTCTCTCATGGAACACTTTGGTATGCATAACCTGTTTAAACGAAAAAGAAAGTCGTCTACAAGATAAAATTTTTCAAAAGTAGTATGTCCACAATTCTTATAGATATGGCTGAAATCAGTATCATCATCATATAACTCTTTAATATGTTCAAACCCTAAGACTTTAGCATTCAATGTGGTTATTAAAGTATATCGTCTAGACAAAGCATCTGCGACTACATTATCTTTACCTGTTTTATATTGAATCACATAAGGGAATGTTTCAATGAATTCTACCCATCGGGCATGTCTTTTACTCAACTTACCTTGTCCCTTTAACCATTTAAGAGACTCATGATCTGTATGTATGACAAACTCATTAGGCAGCAAATAATGTTGCCATACTTGAAGTGCACGAACTAATGCCAATAGTTCTTTGTCATAAGTCGAGTAATTTAACTGTGCACCGTTCAATTTCTCACTAAAATAAGCAATAGGTTGCTTATCTTGCATTAAAACGGCGCCGATTCCAATTCCTGAAGCATCACACTCAAGTTCAAAAGTGTTAGTAAAATCAGGTAATTTAAGCAAAGGAGCAGAACATAACTTAGCTTTTAGAGTTTGAAAAGCTTTTTCTTGGGTTTCACCCCATTTGAAACCCACTGATTTCTTTATAACTTCAGTCAATGAGGCAGCAATAGTAGAGAAATCTTTCACAAATCGTCTATAAAAACTGGCTAAACCATGGAAAGATCTCACCTCAATTACTGATTTAGGAGTCGGCCACTCCTTAATTGCCTTAACTTTGTCCTCGTCGACATGAATACCTTGAGCACTAACTATGAAACCTAAGAATATTAGTTTATCACAACAGAATGTGCATTTATCAAGGTTGGCAAATAATCTTTCAGTTCGTAGAATATCCAAAACGGTTCGAACATGGAAAACATGATCATCTAATGACTTTGAGTAAATTAAAATATCATCAAAGTAAACTACTACAAATTTACCCAAATGTAGCCTCAAAACATGATTCATTAATCTCATAAATGTACTAGGTGCATTAGTAAGGCCGAAAGGCATAACTAACCATTCGTGCAATCCAAATTTTGTTTTAAAAGCTGTTTTCCATTCATCCCCTTCCCTCATTCGAATTTGATGATAACCGCTTTTTAAATCAATTTTTGTAAATATTATTGAACCATGTAACTCATCAAGCATATCATCAAGTCTAGGGATTGGGTGTCGATACTTTACCGTTATCTTGTTGATTGGGCGACAATCAACACACATACGAAACGTACCATCTTTCTTTGGCACCAATAAGACAGGAACAACACAAGGACTTAGGCTCTCACGAATGTACCCTTTGTCTAGTAATTCCTCCACTTGCCTTTGCAATTCCTTTGTCTCCTCGGGATTGCATCTATAGGCTGGTCGATTTGGGATTGAAGCTCTGGGTACTAAGTCAATTTGATGTTCTATCCCTCGTAAAGGTGGTAAACCTTTAGGGGCCTCACTAAAAACATCCTCATAATCCTGCAAAAGAGATTGAAACACACTAGGCAAATATTCGTTAATGTTAGATAAAGATAAATAATTTTGCCTAAACCTCACAAGGATACAAGGCTGTTTATTAAGTAGGGCTCTCTTCACATCTTTTTTTGTTGCCAAAAGATTTTTTCCGCTCATTTTACCACTAGAGGATTCACTCACCTTTGGGCTTTTTAAATTTTGACTTTTTCCACTACTATTAGCCTCTTTTCTCTCTGTCTTTTGTACTTGCTCTTTCTCCCTTACCCCCTCACAAAATTTTATCATCCTCAATTGATCTTTATATACATCAGTAGGATTTAAAGGAACAAAAGTGAATTTCTTGCCTTTAAATACAAGGGAGTATCGATTAAGTTTACCTTGGTGTGTAACATCGCGATCAAATTGCCAAGGTCGTCCAAGGAGCAAGTGTGCCGCATGCATGGGGACTACATCACACCATATGTCATCCTCATAATTGCCGAGTTTAAAAGTGACCAAGGACTGTTTCGTAACTTTAACTTCGGAACATTCATTAAGCCACTGAAGGTGATATGGCTTAGGGTGTTTGGTACAAGGCAACTTTAAAGAATCCACCAAATAACTACTCACTACATTCGAGCAACTCCCACTATCAATAATGAGTGAACATAAGTTACCTTTAATAAAACACCGAGAATGGAAAATATTGGTCCTTTGGCTCTCATCATCTTTCATCTGAATGTTAAGGGTTCGACGAACTACAAGGCATTGAAAATTAGCAAAGTCCCCTTCCTTTGGTGGTTCGACCAACTCGTCGCCATTATCACTGTCATCCACAAGTTTTGGCATATCTGGATCTGTATTATCAGAGTCGGAAGTGTACTCACCGTTATCTTTTAGAAGAAGTAATCTCGTGTTAGGGCATTCTCTACTATAATGACCACGCCCTTTGCACTTAAAGCATTCAATCTCACGAGTCCTCTTCGCACTCGAATCACCTAAATTGGGCTGCTTAGACGGTGTTTGCGTTTTTGCAGGAGCCCCTTTTTTCCAATCTGATTGTTTACTTCCATTACTCAAAGAAGACTTGTTAGTAACAAAAGGTGGTTTTGAACTCTTAAAATCAGAATTGGAATTGTTACCTCGATAATATTGTGAAGTAGAGAAGGACCCAAACCTTTGTTCCTTTAATTGTTGCTCGATCTCAATGGCTTTGTGAACTGCTTCTTCCAAATCAATGTAAGTTTGTAGCCTCAATGTATTAGCTATCGGCCTACTCAAACCATCAATGAATCGAACCATAGTTGTTTCTTCATCTTCCTCCACATTAGCTCTCTGAATGAGCATCTCCATCTCTTTAAAATATTCATCCACCGTCCTACTACCTTGGATAAGTCTTCTCAACTTTGTTTTAATTTCTCTATAGTAGTGAGGTGGAATAAACCTTTTACGCATAATCTGTTTCAACTCATCCCATGTCGAAATCTCACCTTCATAATTCCGATGGCGGTTTACCCCAAGTTGAGTCCACCAACTTAATGCATAATCAGAAAATTCCAGTGTTGCTAACGCTACCTTTTCATCATCCGGACATTTATAATACCGAAACATGAGTTCAATCTTAGATTCCCATTCACAATAAGCGTCAGGATCATTCTTACCACGAAATTGGGGAATTGTGAATTTCGATTTTGCCAAAGAAGGTTGTCCACGATCATGAAAATCATCATCCATTCTAGGGACACGTCGAAGGCCGCGCCTATGGGGCTGGTTATTCCTATCTTCCCTGATTGGATCTCGATATTGAAGTTCTTGATTCATTCGTACCTCATTCAAAGTAGTATTCAATGCTTGAAGGGTAGCATTTATTTGTGTGATTGTAGCAGCGTGTCCTTCTAACTGTTGTTGGACTTCCATAAGTGTATCATTATGGTCATCTTTAGACATCTTCCAAAAAAAACTGCAAAAATAAACACTCAACACTCAAAAATAAAAGTTATCAAACCTCACCGTTAATCACTCAAAAAGAAAAAAATCAAATTCTCAATGAGGTCGAATTCAATCTTGTGAGTTCTTTATCAGAGTTTATATCAACCAATTAGAGAGTGTGAACCAAACTACCAAAGAATCCTAATTTGCACTAGGATGCCAAAAACTGACGAGACACCAATTGATTCGTGTTGCACCGAGGAAGAAGTTGTGCACACGTTTAAATCCTACTAACACAAGAAACAAGAAGGTGTTAGATAACGTAAAGGAAGAATAAAGGTAAACAAATGAAAACCTACAGCTAAGAATCAATAAAAATTGCTAAAAACAGAAAACCCGAAAAACTGCGGAGTAACTTGACAACTTCGTTTGAGGTGTTCCCGAACTCCAAAAATCATGAAATTAAATCTGGAGTGTCCTTATATATTGAATTTTTGATCTGGAAATTTTGGGCACCAAATTCAACCCGCTGCACCTTTTATTAAATTTGTATTGAATTTCGTCTTTTTTTGATTTTTTTGACTTTTTTGACTGATTTTTTTGCAGGAATAATTTTTTTATATTCAATCAAAGTGCCAAAAATATGTATGTAAAATTTTAGATCAATCGGATAACGTTTACCCACTCAAATGAATTTTTTTTAACAATTTTTCTGGGCAAAACTGCTGTTTATGCTTTAAAAAATAGATATCAGTTTAGAAATCAACCAAGAACACCCAAAACGCCCAAAATCTGATACCAAATGATATAGGAATGCGCGCGGACCAAGATCGAGTTGCCAAGTCACGAGAAACTCCTACGAAAGCTCTAAACGAACATATCTAAAAATTAAAACAAAGAACAAGATTAAACTAATCAGATCTGAAATTAAATCCCCAAATTCAATTGAATGAGCAGCAAGGAACAAAGAACGAATGAATAAATGTATTCGGAGTTCAAGAAGATGAAATCGAACTCCAATAGTGAAATCCCACAAGCCGAATCTGCCAAGAACACCAAAACAGTAAGTAGATTGAAACAATCAGATTTTTAATTGGAAGATTAGGGATTTGGACGGCAAAAAAAAGAAAAGAAATAAATAGATGAAATTGAAGGGTTCAAGAAGTGAATTTAAGTTGCGATTCGGTCCAATTGAACACCCAATATGAATTGCCCAAATTTCAGCAGCCGAATTTCACCCAACAAGAAGAAATAGAAAACGGCAAGAACCCTAAATTTTGGGGAATTTTGAGTCGATTATATGTTGCCAATAAAGAACCGATTAAATGAAGAGTTCTTGGAGTTTGAATCAAGGCTGAAACACAAACAAGAACAACAAATTATTAGATGATGAATCGGCACAAGTAGGAATAAAGAAACAAATCGAAACAGCAAGAAATAAAGAAAAGTCCTAAGAACCCTTGAATTCCCGAAAGAATTCACAAATTCCTTCAAACGGCTCTAATCTCCCCTCCAAAGAATATCGATGGCAAGAAGAAGGTTGAAGATGGCTCCCACAATCAAAAGATTGTTAAAACAACTTCTAAAGAAAACTTAAGAGAGAATTCTTGGAGAAAACCCCAAAGAAAATTCTGCACTCAACAAATCTGAAATTTTATAGAAAAAAATAATAATGAGATGTTTTTACAAAGGGTGGCTGGCCAATGCTTATATAGGCCTCCAACAAATCCTAGTCTCACAAGTAACTAAAAAAATTAAACCTAATTAATAAAATAGCAAGGTAAATTCGGCCATGCACTTATATGGGCTGTTTTGGGCCGAATTTTACATGTAATGCTCCTAAAGATTAAAAAATTAAATTAAACAAGTAAGATGTTTACAAATTGGGCCCTTTGACATTTTGGCCTGATTTTCAACTAAGTATGACGAAATTTCTTGATTGGGCTGGATTTTGG
This sequence comes from Gossypium hirsutum, assembly GCF_007990345.1. Taxonomy (NCBI): domain Eukaryota; kingdom Viridiplantae; phylum Streptophyta; class Magnoliopsida; order Malvales; family Malvaceae; genus Gossypium; species Gossypium hirsutum. Next base: position 35,822,500 of record NC_053435.1, on the reverse strand, counting down.
TTATTGGGCATCGCCTTCAAGAATTTGGGCTCGTGATCCATCTCCTACCAAAATTGGGTCGTTGATGCTCGTAATGGAGATCCAATGCGTTTTGGCTGCAAGATTTGGTTTCTTGGACCAAGATTTCCAAGATTTGAAATCTTGATTTTCTTGATTCTTGAAATCTCTTCGAACAGCAAAATTGGGCCAAGATTCGATTTCTTGATTTTCTTGAAAACAAGAAAGTGAATCTTGATTTTCTTGTTCTCTCGTGTATGCATCTAAGGCCTTGCTAACAAGCTCTTGAATGGTCCCATTTAGTTTGGACCGCATTTGTCGGGCCTTTGACCTCGTTATTGGGCCTTTTGGCAATTTGAGCCCATCACGTTCTTGAACTTGGATTGGGCCTTTATGACTCGTATCAAATTTTTTTCTAGAATTTTTGGTTGGGCCACTTAGTACATTTTATTAGTTAAAGTCTCCCCTATTTCAGGGTTTGCTGCTCTGACATATGTGTATTACGAATCAAATATCTCTCTATACAGAATTTAAATGACTACAAGGTTTGTTTTTACTAAAACTAGACTCAATAAGGATTCTGAGGATATAAAATATACCACCTAATTATATCTTTATAATTTATGATGAATTTCTAAAGTTGGAACAGGGGATTCAAAAACTGCTATGACCCTGTTTCACTAAAATTCAAATATCTTCTAACATATAATTCCTTTACCTGTTTCATTTATTTCATGTGAAACTAGACATAATAAGCTTCAATTTGATATGTATTCCATCACCAAATTCAATTACTATGATTTTTAGTAAATTTTCAAACTCGCGTTAGTGTTGCTGCAGTATTCTGTTTATGGCAAATTTCATCCTTTTTATGAGTTTTTATGCACTAAGTATCTTAATAGTTTTCCTTAACATCAAACATAATCTACACTAACCATTTTCATAATTTATCATTATTAAGCATTTCCTCAACCATTCCACAACCATACCATAAGATCATTTACACAAAATAGGTATATTGCTATACATGCCATACTTAAATTTACAAGCCATTTACCAAAAGTCTTCCGGATAGTGTGACTGAACTGAGCTGGCTTGTCCAAAACTACAATGAGTAAGAAGGAGGGAGTAAGCATAAATGCTTAGTAAGTTCATATGCAAATAATAAGTAACATAACAAACAGTTATACCAATCAACATTAGCATACATCACTAAAACACATATCACATTTCTGATCATTTTTCATCATCTTATTACCTTATAGTGGTTGTATCAATACTCAACCCGAGGGTTAAATACATACCTGTCCAAAATAACCATTTCGCATCACTCACCAATACTTCTCTTTACATCTCGAATATTCCTCCATTGAGTAGAACTTTACCCGTTGACCACATCGGAATATAATTCGGATACATGGATAATTTGCATATAAGTGCCACATATTCAATCAGGCAATCATGTAACCCGCCCATAAGCGAACTCGGACTCAACTCAATGAGCTCGGGCGTTCGCATCCATAAGTGAACTCGGACTCAACTCAACGAGTTCGGATGCCTAGTTACATCTCACGAACTCGGACTCAACTCAACGAGTTCGAACATTCGCATCCATAAGTGAACTCGGACTCAACTCAACGAGTTCGGATGCTCAACCATCCTAGTGACATGTCACTTGTATCCTAATCTATTCCTAAGGTTCAAACGGGCGTTTTCCTCGATCACACATCTTTGCTGTCTTCCACGGAATATCGAAATAGGTACTTCGGTGATAGTTCATACTCATCAAGTAATTCACATAATTACATATTATTCAACAATAACCACAAAGTATAATATTTCATGATAATAATCAGCATCATATCATATAAACAACATTAAATTGCTTAAAATGACAATTATGTTACTACATTTACACATGAACTTACCTTGGTACAAAATACAAGGATTTTGCAATTTAGTCCATAATCTTTTCTTTTCCTCGATTGAGGTCGATTCCACGTCTTTCTTGATCTAAAATAACACATTTAGCTCATTTAATACTCACATTATCAAATTAATCCTTAACTCAAATTTTGGAAAAATTACAATTTTGCCCCTAAACTTTTGCATATTTACATTTTTGCCCCTAGGCTCGGGATTAAACTTTATTCCTTATTCTTATGTTTTACAACATGCTGATCACTTTTCTCTTCTATGGCAACATCAAATTCTCACTCTAACATGTACTTATGACTATTAGGTATTTTTACCGAGTAAGCTCTTTTACTCGTTTTCGCTCAAAACCGAGTAGCACAAGTTGTCTAACATAATTTAAAACTTCATATTCTATCATAAAACATCAAAATACACAAATTTCACCTATGGGTATTTTTCCAAATATAAACCCTAGGTTGAATTATTGCTAACATAAGCTTAATCGAGCTACTGGGATTCAAAAAACGTAAAGAACATTAAAAACGGAGCTTGGAATCACTTACTATGGAGCTTGGAAGCTTGAAACAAACCCTAGCTATGGAGAACCCTTGAAATTTCGGCCTAATGAAGAAGATGGACAAAAATTGGCTTTTAATTTTGTTTTTAATTCATTTTAATAACTAAATGACCAAAATACCCTTACTACTAAACTTTCCAAAAATTCCTTCCATATCCTAATTTTTTCCATGAACTTAAAATTGGTCAAATTTCTATTTAAGACCTCCTCATTAATATTCCAAAATGATTTCATACTAAAAACTTCTAGAATGCAAGTTTTGCAACTTATTCGATTTAGTCCCTACTTTCAATTTAAGCACTTTAGGCATAGAATTCCATCACGAAATTTTCACACAATCATGCAATCATATCATAATCATCAAAATAATTATAAAATAATTATTTCTATCTCAGATTTGTGGTCACGAAACCACTATTCCGATTAAGCCCTAATTCAGGATATTACACTAGAAGACTCTTCAACATTCGGTTTCACACACATGATGGCCCTTGGAGTGTCCACAACTAATTCATAATTTTTGGCCAAACATTGCTTCATTTAACAAGGTTTGCCGAATCTACAAGTGACCATTGGATATCATGCATTCACTTTGATTTTTCTTAAGCATGAAGATGCATTCATCCACCATTCCCAAAACTGAATCTGGTCATGCATATTAAGAGTTATTTTTCTAGAATTTTCTTTTAATTAATGTGTAAGTATGAAAGGCCATTCAGCTACCTAGACGTAGGCTTATAAATACTTGTTCAATTTCCATGTAAAGGACTTTTAAAACTTTTGTTAATGTTATGCTGCCAAAATCGTGAGGCAAACTTTTCTTATATTTCGTTCAAAGATTCGTTTGGCGTTCCTAGCATTCTAGTTGTGTCAACCGTGTTCTTTGTCGTACCCGAACTTATCACTATTCGTAGTGTGGCGTTCAACATACCAAGGTTCCTATCTTGTTAGATAATGGGTCAAGGTTTCTCTTACCAAACCTATAACCGAACTCAAAAGGCTAAATCAATGGGTCGATACCATTTCGATATTTGGTTCTTGAAAGTACCTTTAGTAGTTCAAACCCGTTCTTTCTTCTTTACCTAATCGAACCTAAACCAACCAATTTGTTCATACCATTTTGTTCCTACCCTTTCGTTCCTACCTTCCATTCGTACCCCTCTTTCTACTCTGACTATACCTTCAACTCAACTAATCCTAACGTAACTTCTCGTAGACGATCGGGCCATCTACATACGACTCGACTCTTCCCGAGATGGTTCGTATCAGGTAAGGTACGACTCGACTCTTCCCGAGATGGTTCGTATCAGGTAAGGTATTCATTTTCTTTTTTGTTTTATTCATTTTTCTTTTCATCTATTAATCATGTCTCGAGAAGAGTATTTAGCCTTTGAATTTCAATATTTGTTGAAAGAAATGGAGTGTATGCTCGATCGAAAAATCATGCCTGTCCAAGAAAAGCTAGACCATCGAGTAAGAGTTCGACGAAAGCAAATTGTTCCAAGTCAGAAAACGGAGTCAAGAACATCACGGAGACACACATCTGATGACTACTCGAGAAGAGATTTCTATCGTGATACCTATTCGACAAGAAATTCGAGTAGAAAGAAAGAAAGCTTCGAGTCTAAGGTCTTTCGAGATAACGAACGAGGAAGCCCAAGTAACTCTTCTTATGCATCCACGAAGACTCATTCTCGAAGAATTGATCGTGAACTCTATCTAAATGATTTCACATCTTTCGAACAAAATACTTATCATGCTGATTCACTTGTATTATCTTCAAGTTGTAAAGAAAAAATGAGAGAAAAAGAAATAAAAGAGAGGCAAGAGGCGAGTAAGAGAGAAAATGAGAGATTCTTGAAAGACATCGAGAAAGTCAATGAAAAAGCCGTTGAAAAAGAAAAAAACAAAAAGAGAGTGAAAGAAAAGAGAGGTAAAAGATGATCATGAGAGAAAATGAGTGGATTCTAAAAGAAATCGAGAGAAGTGAAAAAGAAGTCGAAACAGAAAAAGAGTGTGTGCAAGAAAGTAAAGTTGAAAAAAAGAGTGAGCAAAAAGAAAGTGTGGAAGAAACGATTGTTCTTGAAGAAAAAGAAATGAAAGAAAGAGTTGATACAGAGCAAGAAAAAGAGAGTGTTGTTTCCATTAACCAATCTATGAGTTCTTCTTGTCTTACCTCTTCTTTTCAGGTTTCTAACAATACGTGTGATGAACTTCAACTTCAATACTTTCCCGATGAGAGATGTTTTCGTATGATCAGAAAAGGAAAGGTTAAAGATAAAATCCAACAGCAAGTATTCAAAGATAAGGAATCTTTAGAAATCGAGCCACTGCAAACAAGTTTGAAAGTTGTCGGTAAAATTTTTGATGGCTTAATTTATAAAAGATTCCCTCATTTTGATTTAATTAGCCCTTATTCTTTGTTTGTGGTTGATAAATCCATTCTAAGTGGAAGTATGAGGTGGTGTTCTCTTGACTTGTTTAGTGGTGAAAAACTTGTTGATGATGTCCGATTAAATCAGCAAGTACATAATATCATCTTACATGGTAACGGTTCTTCACGAAAGACATTTAAGTTGTTTGATTGTGGTGATTATGTGAATCAACTACTGCCTTGTGCAAAATCTTTAAATTTATGCCCATCTGTCCTGATGAATGTAAGGAGTTTTGATTATTTGTTTTTGTATATGCACAAATTCTTTTGAATTAGCATGTTTGAAATCATGACACGCATGAAACCTTTGTTGCATTTTCTAGCAAGTGAACAAACTTATGTGTTTAAACCTAGAATTTGCTATTTTGGTTCGATATGTGGAAAATTCAAGCATTCCAAATTTTGTGCAACCAATTTTTGTTTGATTGATGCTTGCCTTTTGACTAAGTGAGCGAAATTTAAAAATTCTGACTACAATATAAAATCGTTCCTTAATCATTTTATTTGGCTATCCATAAATTTCTTGTGTCATTTTAAAAAGGTAAGGCCAACTCATATTTTTGATCCTGGCATTGATTCAGCATGTCCCTTAAAGTTCAACATCTACAGTGTTACTAACCCCTTTACTTTTTGTGATGGTGATACTTTGAGAAGCGCGAATTGTCCTTGTATTTCTCCTACATTTTAGATTGGTTCAAGTAAAGAGCTAGGACTTTACTATCTCTCCGAAGAGAGGAGGTTTATGTTGATTGAAAAAGGTACTGTTCAAACCGATCCACATTCATCCATTCATATGGGAAAACAAGGTGAGTTTTCTGAATCTTTTAAGATTCAACCACCCCCTTTGATCGTTGATGGAAACATTGTTGATGTTTTGGTTTCTGAAACGCATTCGTACCTTGATGAGGTTTATTGTTCTTTTTTGATTAGTAATGGATGGTTTGAAAATGTTGAGAACATTACTAATAAAGGTTGTGTCGTTGATGTGCATTCTTTGATCTATGGAAAAACCACATGTTTATACAAGGCTGTGCACATAAAACTTGTGATGTATGAGTGTTTTATTTATATGCATGCTCTATTACCAAATTTGGATATCCAACTTGCAAAGGTAAAACTTGTCAATTATTTTGAATTCGGCAATCAATCAAGTGCTCAAGTATGCACCAAGACTTCGAAAAGGAATTGTTCATTCTTGATTCATCATTTTATTACTCCTTGTCTTTATGATGATGATAATATTTTCTTGTGTCAAGCTGTGAATAAAATTTCAGAAAGTTCCTCCTGGTTTAACCTTTATTGTATCACTAACTTGTTTTATTCTTTTGTAGGTGACAATGTGAGGTGGTACCCTCTTAAAGAGGGAGGGCTGATTTGTGATCCTGAGAAATTTTTTTCGAGCAAATGGCCCGATTTGAGGACAAATCATCTTCAAGAGGGGGGTATGATGCGATCCCAGTCGCATCATGTTTTGATACATCTTGACGACATTGAGATTGGCCTAAACTCGAGGGGCCCAAATGCAAAATGAGACCTTTAAATTCATTTATGCTGTTGGAATAAGGACTTGATTTATTTTAGTTACTTTAGTCTTTAATTATGTCTTATTTATTAAATACATATTTTAATTATGACATGCATTATGTGTTCTACATTTAATAAAGTCATACATTATGTGACTCCGATGTTAGTTTAAGTCAGCTTCATTAAATTAAGTATTGCATTAAGTAACTCATTTGTTAATTTAGTTTGCATTTTAAACCATGCATTTAAGCATCTTAGTTTAATAAATGAGTTGCTGGACATTTATTCAACTCATCTTAGTTTAATTAATAAGTGTTTTTGATACGAACCGTCTCAGGAAGAGTCGAGTCGTATGTAGATTGCCTGACCGTCTACGAGAAGTTACGTTAGGTTTAGTTGAGTTGATGGTATAGTCAAAGTAGAAAGAGGGGTAAGAATGGAATGGTAGGAACGAAAGGGTAGGAACAAAAGGATATGAACAAATTGGTCGGTTTAGGTTCGATTAGGTAAAGAAGAGAACGGGTTTGAACTACTAAAGGTACTTTCAAGAACCAATACCGAAATGGTATCGACCTGTTGATTAAGCCTTTTGAGTTCGGTTATAGATTTGGTAAGGGAAACCTCGACCCACTATCTAACAAGATAGGAACCTCGGTATATTGAACGCCACACTATGAATAGTGATAAGTTCAGGTACGTCAAAGAACACGGTTGACACAACTAGAACGCTAGGAACGCCAAACGAATCTTTGAACGAATTATAAGAAAAGTTTGCCTCATAATTTCGGCAGCATAACATTAACATAAGTTTCAAAAGTCCTTTACATGGAAATTGAACAAGTATTTATAGACCTAAGTCTAGGTAGCCGATTGGCCTTTCATGCTTACACATTAATTAAAGAAAATTCTAGAAAAATGACCCTTAATGTGCATGTCTAGATTCGGCTATGGTAATAGGAAATGAATGAATCTTCATGCTTAAGAAAACTCAAAGTGAATGCATGATGTCCAATAGTCACTTGTAGGTTCGCCCAACCTTGTTAAATGAAGCAATGTTTGGCCAAAAAGTATGAATTAATCGTGGACACTCCAAGGGCCATCATGTGTGTGAAACCGAATGTTGAAGAGTTTTCTAGTGTGAACAAGGTGAACCGAATAGTCTTGCCATGTGAATATAGGTGTGAACGAATTAAGGAGAGTCATGGGGAAGCTAATTGGCCAAGCTATCTTCATGCATGTGTGAGTGTCCTTTGGCCGAATGGTCACCTTAGAGAATGAAGAGATAGCACACCATACAGGAATGGAAACATTCATGAACCTTAAAGACATTGAATATGGTCATACATGCACTTGGCTGAACATGCACCTAAGAGATTCAAGTCCCCCAACCGTCCATGCACCTTCAAAATTCATGCTTGCTTTTAATCTCCATATGTCCATTGCGTTTCTACAAGAAATGTGAACAGAATTAATTCAAACTAATGTGAACACAAATATCAACATTAAATTCGGTTATGACAAATTTAATTATCATCAATAAACACTTTTAAGACATACTTAATATAACTAATGTGAACTAAATTTAATATGTAGGATATTAATTAGCTAATTATTGAACTTATTAATTAAAAAGTCAATAGTAGTCAAATGAATTCAAAGTGAACTCCACGAGCTGGTGGTTAATTCATGAGCTAAACCTGAGCTGGGCTTAAACTTGTGAGCTGATAATGAGCTGGTCCCGAGCTAATGAGCTGGTGTGGAGCTACAAGGGAGCTAACTTGAACTGAAGGTGAGCTCGGTGAGCTGAACTGGACTTGTAGAAAAGTTTGGCATGGATTTCCAAAATGGCCACTAACTGGTTCGATAGGTCTAGCATTGACATCATCCCACACATGCTGAACTAAAGCTATAATGGCTTCTTTAAATTGTTTTGCACGACCCTTGTGATCGGCCCTTGAGGTAGCACCATCGGATCTCGGCTTGGACTTGACTTATGGGAAGCCGTGATCGTGTCATCCTCCCCCTCTTGAAAATAACTTGTCCTCAAGTCAGTATCTACATCAAAAGGAGTCAAGTCAGAGACATTAAAACTAGCACTAACATTGTACTCACCTGGTAAGTCAAGCTTATACGAATTTTCATTGATTCGCTTGATGACTTGGAAGGGGCCGTCTCCTCGCGGAAACAGCTTAGATCTTCGTTGAGCTAGAAACCTTTCTTTTCTCATGTGCACCCAGACCCAGTCTCCGGGTTCAAATACAACTCGTTTTCGTCCTTTGTTGGCTCGTTGGACGTATTGCTCGGTTCGAGATTCAATATTCTCTCGAACATTCCTATGTAATTCCTTGACAAATTCAGCATTTTTCCTTGCATCTGTATGGACAAATTGATCAACAGGAAAATGTAATAAATCAAGAGGAGTAAGAGGATTAAATCCATAGACAGTCTCAAAAGGAGAGAATTTGGTTGCCGAGTGAACAAAGTGATTATAAGTGAACTCGATGTGGGGTAAGCATTCTTCCCACGTCTTGAGGTTCTTTCGTACCAACGCTCGCAACAAAGTTGACAAAACTCAGTTTACCACCTCGGTTTGGCCATCCGTTTGGGGATGACAAGTGGTTGAAAATAATAACTTCATCCCAAGTTTTCCCCATAATGTCCGCCAAAAGTGACTCAAGAACTTTGTATTTCGATCGGAAACAATCGTTCTTGGTAATCCATGTAGTCGTACAATTTCCCTAAAAAACAAATTAGCAATATGCACAGCGTCATTAGTTTTAGCACAAGAAATAAAATGTGACATTTTAGAGAATCTATCGAGTACAACAAAGATTGAGTCCTTCCCTGTCTTAGTTTTCGGTAATCCAAGAATAAAATCCATAGAGACATCGGTCCACGGGGTGTCGGGAATGGGAAGTTGATACAACCACACCTCCCGAGTTGTCGGCTGCCAATGAAGATCCTCTCGAATTGCCCGTAGGACCGATCACCCGAGCTCGAGCAAAGAGATTCAAAGACGCAACAACAGCCTTAGTTGATAGAGTTTGGGGTGAAACCGTTGCTGGACTTCCTGAAAGCTCTTGGACCAGCAAGCCAAGCAAACCATGCGTACTCCTTCAAGCTCAAATCAGCTCAACTTCAACTTAACTTAGCTCAACGAGCTCGTTTCAGCTCATTTCATTATTGCGTTTATTATGCTAGAATAAATCATTTAAGTTACTGTTAGTTTTATTAGTTATTTGTTTTAATAATTAATTTGTCATAATCTGGACATGTTTTAATTATGTTCTAAATTAAGTACTTAATTAATTAGGACCAATTAAATATGTCTTAACTATTACAAAGATTAATTATATCCAACCTAATTTATGGTGCAAGATTTATTTGTCTATGTTGCCGAATTTAATGTGTCTAAAAGGGATTTAATTTGCTGAATTAAATGTTGTAGGTACATTACCCCTTGGACGGCATAGGTGCATGGATGATTTAAAATTGGTGTGCTGATCTTTGGTGTCCCCTAAGTGACCATTCAGCCAAACCTTACAACTCTTCAAGAAGACCGATTGGCTGCCCAAGACAAAATTAAGGCTGTTCACACCCACCCGATTATTCCTTTCACACCAAGGGCTGTTCAGTTTTGTTTGTTCACACATGTGTGGCTGTTCAAATCGGTTTGTTCACATTCTAAGACTATTGAAGTGCTCTAGACAGCTCCTTAATCACATGAACATTCGGCTGAATCAAGCAGCAGCATTAATTCCAAATTCAAGCATTTGGCCGAACCTATTGATGGCATTTCAGCTCCCAAACAATTCATTCAATTTTTCTATTGAATCAAGGCATCCAAAAGCTGCCCCTTACCGTTCTCCATGCACAAGAAACTTCAAGGAAGCTTCATCAAAAATTTTGGAATTTTCAGCAACCATTTAGCTACCTCAAGAGCCTATTCGGCTATCCCTGGCATTCACTATAAATTGTGGCTTGTGTTACTTTGAAAAGAACTTTGGAGACTTTTGTTAATGTTATGCTGCCAAATTTTTTAGGCAAAACTTTTTCTCAAATTTCGTTCAAAGGTTCGATTGGCTTCCTAGCGTCTAGTGTGTCAACCGTTGTTCTTTGTCGAAACCGAACTTATCACTACTCGTAGTGTGGCGTTCAAACATACCGAGGTTCCTATCTTGTTAGATAGTGGGTCGAGGTTTTCATTTACCAATTCCAAACCGAACTAAAAGAGCTTATAAACAACGGGTCAATACCAAATCGGTATTGGTTCTTGTTTGCACTTTTTGTTCAACCCCATTTCTCCATTTACCAATTGTACCTAAACCGACTATTCCATTCAAACCATTTCTTAATGCCATTTCGTTCTTACCCTTCATTCCATTATGTCTTTTTCTTCAATTCCCCCTTACCTAATTGAACCAATTCATTCATCCGTACCTATTCGGACTCCAAACCCGAACTTTCAAATTCTTCTTACCTATTCTAATCCGAACCCAAAACCAATATCCTTCCTTCCTTCATCCGACCTTTTCAATTAAACCTAACGTAGCTTCTTGTTGACGATCGGGCACACTAATACGACTCGACTCTTCCGAGGCGGATCGTATTAGAAGTGGTGTGTAAAGTCCATGAGGTTGGACCTTCGACTTAGCCCGTTTACAAATTAGGCAGTGTTCACAGATCTGCTCCACGTCTCTCCGCATTCGTGGCCAGTAAAAATGTTCATGGAGGGTCGACAATGTCTTGCTTATTCCAAAGTGTCCCATCAGGCCACCACTATGCGCCTCCAACACAAGTAACTCTCGAATGGAGCCTTGTGGTATACACAACCTATTTTCTTTAAAAAGAAACCCTTCGTACCTAAAAAATTTCTCAAAAGACCCATTTTCACAAGCAGCATATATATTTCCAAAATCCTCATCATTAGCATACAACTCTTTCATATGATAAAAACCAAGTAACTTAGAATCAAGAGTGGTCAATAAGGTATATCTCCGTGACAAGGCATCAGCCACTACATTTTCTTTACCTTTCTTGTATTTGATGACGTAGGGAAATGATTCTAAATACTCGACCCATTTTGCATGTCGTTTGTTGAGTTTATGCTGACCTTTAATAAACTTAAGTGCTTCGTGATCGGAATGAATCACGAACTCCTTCGGTCTTAGATAGTGCTGCCAAGTTTCAAGTGATCGAATCAAGGCATACATCTCTTTGTCGTACACCGGATAATTGAGGGAAGCGCCACTTAATTTCTCACTGAAGTACACCACCGGTCTTCCGTCTTGGGTCAACACAGCCCCGATCCCTACACCTGAAGCGTCACACTCAATTTCAAATGTTTTAGTAAAATCTGGAAGGGACAATAGAGGAGCTTTCACAAGACATTCTTTAATCAAATTAAATGAACGTTCTTGATCTTCAGACTAGTGAAATGTGGAGTTTTTCTTAATCACGCTTGTTAAGGGTGCTGCAATGGTACTAAAGTTGGGCACAAATCGACGGTAGAAGCTAGCCAATCCATGGACGCTTCGAACTTGGCTAATGTTCATCGGACGCGGCCATTCTTGAATCGCTTGAACTTTTTCTTGATCCACCTCCAAACCGTTGGCACTCACGACATAACCTAAAAACACAACTTTATCAGTGCAAAATGAACACTTTTTGAGATTAGCATACAATACCTCTTTTCGTAAAGTTTCCAACACCGCTCGTAAATGTGGTACGTGCTCCTCTAAATTTTTGCTGTAGACCAAGATATCGTCAAAGTATACAACACAAAATTTACCAATAAACGCACGTAATACATGGTTCATCAATCTCATAAAAGTGCTGGGAGCATTTGTAAGGCCGAATGGCATTACCAACCATTCGTACAACCCCAATTTCATTTTGAAGGCCGTCTTCCATTCATCGTGATACAACCACACCTCCCGAGTTTTCGGCTGCCAATGAAGATCCTCTCAAATTGGCCGTGGGACCGATCACCCGAGCTCGAGCAAAGAGATTCAAAGACGCAATAACAGCCTTAGTTGATAGAGTTTGGGGTGAAACCATTGCTGGACTTCTTGAAAGCTCTTGGACCAGCAAGCCAAGCAAACCATGCATACTCTTTGAAGCTCAAATCAGCTCAACTTCAACTTAACTTAGCTCAACGAGCTCGTTTCAGCTCATTTCATTATTGCGTTTATTATGCTAGAATAAATCATTTAAGTTGCTGTTAGTTTTATTAGTTATTTGTTTTAATAATTAATTTGTCATAATCTGGACATGTTTTAATTATGTTCTAAATTAAGTACTTAATTAATTAGGACCAATTAAATATGTCTTAACTATTACAAAGATTAATTATGTCCAGCCTAATTTATGGTGCAAGATTTATTTGTCTATGTTACCGAATTTAATGTGTCTAAAAGGGATTTAATTTGCTGAATTAAATGTTGTAGGTACATTACCCCTTGGACGGCATAGGTGCATGGATGATTTAAAATTGGTGTGCTGATCTTTGGTGTCCCCTAAGTGACCATTCAGCCAAACCTCACAACTCTTTAAGAAGACCGATTGGCTGCCCAAGACAAAATTAAGGCTGTTCACACCCACCCGATTATTCCTTTCACACCAAGGGCTGTTCGGTTTTGTTTGTTCACACATTTGTGGCTGTTCAAATCGGTTTGTTCACATTTTAAGACTATTGAAGTGCTCTAGACAGCTCCTTAATCACATGAACATTCGGCTGAATCAAGCAGCAGCATTAATTCCAAATTCAAGCATTTGGCCAAACCTATTGATGGCATTTCAGCTCCCAAACAATTCATTCAATTTTTCTATTGAATCAAGGCATCTAGAAGCTGCCCCATACCATTCTCCATGCACAAGAAACTTCAAGGAAGCTTCATCAAAAATTCTGGAATTTTCAGCAACCATTTAGCTACCTCAAGAGCCTATTCGGCTATCCCTGGCATTCACTATAAATTGTGGCTTGTGTTACTTTGAAAAGAACTTTTGAGACTTTTGTTAATGTTAAGCTGCCGAATTTGTTAGGCAAAACTTTTTTCTCAAATTTCGTTCAAAGATTCGATTGGCTTCCTAGCGTCTAGTGTGTCAACCGTTGTTCTTTGTCGAAACCGAACTTATCACTACTCGTAGTGTGGCGTTCAAACATACCGAGGTTCCTATCTTGTTAGATAGTGGGTCGAGGTTTTCATTTACCAATTCCAAACCGAACTAAAAGAGCTTATAAACAACGGGTCGATACCAAATCGGTATTGGTTCTTGTTTGCACTTTTTGTTCAACCCCATTTCTCCATTTACCAATTGTACCTAAACCGACTATTCCATTAGAACCATTTCATAATACCATTTCGTTCTTACCCTTCATACCATTACGTCCGTTTCTTCAATTCCCCCTTACCTAATTGAACCAATTCCTTCATCCATACCTATTCGGACTCCAAACCCAAATTTTCAAATTCTTCTTACCTATTCTAATCCGAACCCAAAACCAATACCCTTCTTTCCTTCATCCGACCTTTTCAATTAAACCTAACGTAACTTCTTATTGACGATCGGGCACACTAATAAGACTCGACTCTTTTGAGGCAGATCGTATCACTGGTATCAGAGCTACCTAAAATGAGAAGCTTAGACGTTCGAAGCGGAGCATTCCCGAGGTAGGTTCAGGAAAAAAAAGTATAGAAATTTTTTTTCTTATACCGAAGTTTTCTCATTTTGATTGGTTTGTTGCTGTTATTATAAAAGCAAAAATCTACGCAGTCGAAGAAAAAAAAATCGTGTACAAAAGTGCTTCTATTGTATTTAGTTTGCTGATATAGTACAAAAAAAAGTTATACAAGTTTGAAAAAAAATTTTCTAAAAAAAAAAGTGATTTATGCAATTCAATTGTTAGTTGATCGTCAAGCTTTGATTTGATATAGTTTTCGATCCATCTTCTATCCTAATCTTCCTAATACGCCACACTTTTAACCCAATTCCCTATTCTTTCAGCCTACCTGAAACCGAATACATCAATCACTTGTTACCCCTTTTGAACCGACCACCTAGACCAAGGACTAAGCCTTAACGAATCTGCTTACGAAATCACGAGAAAAGGTTAAGAGAGGTAAAAGGCACGAGAGTTGTAAGTGCAATAGAGTGAGGTAAAAGCCTAATTTCGAGTGTAAACACGAGTGTGAGAGAAACAACTTCTTTTCCTTTTCGAGAGATTGTGAGGTTTTGTGGTGAGGTTTACTTTAACAATGTTTTAATGTCACAAGAGTCAGATCACAACGTGGAAGATCGTCCGGCAAGACAACCCATTCGTAACGTCCCCGACTTAAACATGCAAGCCTTATTACGAGAAATGGAGTGACTCCTAGATCGAAGGCTCAATCCCATCGAAGACCGTTTGTTCCAAGTTGAAGCGAATGGCCAATGTGAAAGAGCACCCGAAGGGGTTAGACCAAGATGGGAGAGACCAAATCAGAATCAGGGAAGACGAAGGGTCCAAGACGATGAAGCAAATGACCTTAGTGATCTTGAAAGTGAACAAGAGTCTAATGCTAGTGATCGACGTAGGCAACACCGACAACGAGATAGAAGACGCGAAGATGATGATCTCAAGAACATTAAACTATCTATTCCACCGTTTTAAGGTAGATCGGATCCGGAGGCCTATCTTGAGTGGGAAAAAAAGATTGAGTTGGTGTTTGATTGTCACAATTACTCCGAGAATAAAAAGGTGAAACTAGCAGCAATAGAGTTTTTGGACTACGCCATGATTTGGTGGGAACAACTAACCACTAGTCAGAGGCGTAACGGTGAACGTCCTATCTCTACATGGATCGAAATGAAGGCGGTGATGAGGCGACGATTTATTCCTGCGTACTATCACCGGGAGTTGCACCAAAAACTCCAAAATCTCATGCAAGGGTCCAAAAGTGTCGAGGATTACTACAAAGAGATGGAAATCGCGATGATTCAAGCAGATGTTCAAGAAGATCCCGAAGCAACGATGGCGCGATTCCTGGCTGGTCTAAATCAAGATATAGCAAACGTAGTGGAATTACAACACTACATTGAAGTGGTTGATATGGTCCATATGGCCATCAAGGTGGAAAGACAACTCAAGAGAAAAGGCCCAAGTCGAGGGTTTCCCACTTCCAACCCTTCAAAGTGGAGCCAAGAATCAAGTAAAGGACCTGCCAATCCTTGAGGGAAGGAGACCACGGTACCTCTAAAAACCAACAAGCCCATCGCCGAAGTAAACAAAGGTAAGGCACCCGAATCGTCATACAATCAGAATCGGGATATCAAGTGTTTTAAGTGTCTCGGAAGAGGCCACATAGCAAGCCAATGCCCAAATCGAAAGACCATGGTATTGCAAGCAGATGGCGAGATCGAAACGGAGGATGAGGAGGAGAAAGAATCTGAATCGGCTTCCGAAGTCGAGGAGGACGTGGAACAACCCATGGAAGGAGAACTACTTGTTGTAAAACGAAGTCTAAGTCTCCAAGGCACGGAGAATAATCTCCAACGAGAGAATATCTTCCACACTCGGTGCCAAGTCG
Organism: Gossypium hirsutum; assembly: GCF_007990345.1. Taxonomy (NCBI): domain Eukaryota; kingdom Viridiplantae; phylum Streptophyta; class Magnoliopsida; order Malvales; family Malvaceae; genus Gossypium; species Gossypium hirsutum. The sequence continues at coordinate 35,806,482 of NC_053435.1, read as the reverse complement.
GAGGCAAATTCTGTAGCATCATTATCGACGGAGGCAGCTGTACCAATGTAGCAAGTACCATGATGGTTGAAAGACTTGGTTTGCCTACTACCAAGCATCCGAGCCCCTAAAAACTTCAATGGCTCAATGACGGAGGAGAGCTTAAGGTAACGAAACAAGTACTTGTCTCTTTTAACATCGGCAAGTATTCGGATGAAGTTCTTTGTGACGTTGTACCGATGCATGCGGGGCATTTGTTACTTGGCCGACCGTGGCAATTTGATAGACGAGTTCAACACGACGGGTATACCAACCGGTATACATTCAAATTCATGGGAAAGAATGTGACGTTGGCGCCGTTGACTCCCAAACAAGTGTATGAAGACCAAATCAAGCTAAAAGATTCTGTTGAGCAAATGAGAGAAAAGAAAAACAAAGTTGTAAAAATGTAAAGGAAGAGAAAAATAAGAAAAAAAAAAGAGAGTGACAAGAAAAATATCCAAGAAAAAGAAGAAAAAGAAAAGAAAACCGAGAAAATGAGTGTTTTTGCAAGAGTTAGTGATGTAAGGAAGGCTTTGGTGATGAATCGAACTGTTCTTGTACTTTTGTACAAGGAAGCATTAATTTCTACTAACTATTTACTCGATACCCTGCCCCCTCCTATTTTGTCTTTGTTGTAGGATTTCCAAGACGTTTTTCCGGAAGAAACCCCGAGTGGTCTTCCACCACTTCGTGGAATCGAGCATCAAATTGATTTCGTACCGGGAGCGATTATTCCAAATCGACCTGCTTACCGAGCAAATCCAGAGGAGACCAAGGAGTTGCAAAGACAAGTCAATGAACTGATGGAAAAAGGCTACATTCGCGAGAGCCTAAGTCCTTGTGCTGTTCGCGTATTATTGGTACCGAAAAAGGACGGAACATGGCACATGTGCGTGGATTTCTGAGCCATTAACAAGATAACAATCAAATACCGTCATCCTATTCCTCGCTTAGATGACATGTTAGATGAGCTTAGTGGGGCCAAAGTGTTTTCAAAAATCGATTTGAAGAGTGGCTACCACCAAATTCGGATGCGAGAAGGAGACGAATGGAAAACAGCATTCAAGACCAAGCACGGACTATACGAATGGTTGGTTATGCCTTTTGGCCTTACCAATGCTCCAAGTACGTTCATGAGACTAATGAACCATGTCTTAAGGCCTTTCATCGGTAAGTTTTGTGTGGTATATTTCGACGATATATTGATTTACAGCAAATCTATGGAAGAACATGTAAGTCATCTCAAATCTGTTTTAGAAGTTTTGCGAAAAGAGACCTTATATGCTAATTTAAAGAAATGTTCTTTTTGTTCTAACAAAACTGTTTTTCTAGGATTTGTAGTTAGTGCGGATGGTCTCGAGGTGGACCAAGAGAAGATTAAGGCCATACGAGATTGGCCAAGGCCTACGAGCATTACGCAAGTTCGAAGTTTCCATGGCCTACCAAGTTTTTACCGACGATTCGTTTCGAATTTTAGCACTATTGCTGCTCCACTTACGAGTGTTATTAAGAAAAATTCTTCTTTTATTTAGAACGATGAACAAGAGAAATCATTTATAAAAATCAAAGATTGTCTCACTAACGCTCCTTTGCTTGCCCTTCCAGATTTCTTGAAGACTTTTGAGATCGAGTGCGATGCTTCGGGCCTTGGAATCGAGGCCGTGTTGACATAAGACGGACGTCCTGTGGCTTACTTTAGTGAAAAACTCAATGGAGCCGTACTCAACTATCCGGTGTATGATAAAAAGATGTACGCGCTCATACGAGCTCTTGAGACATGGCAACATTACTTGTGGCCTAAGGAATTCGTTATTCACTCCGATCACGAAGCCTTGAAGCACATCAAATGCCAACATAAGTTGAATCGACGCCACACGAAGTGGGTTGAATACCTTGAGTCATTTCCGTATGTCATCAAATATAAGAAAGGTAAAGAAAATATTGTGCCTGATGCGCTTTCAAGAAGGTATACTCTGTTATCATCTTTGGATTCTAAGATTCTTGGTTTTGCATTATTAAAAGATTCCTATGTAAACGATTTTGATTTTGGAGAGATATTTGTTTCTTGTGAGAAAGGTCCTCTTGAAAATTTTTATAGGTACGAGGGCTATCTTTTCCGAGAAGGTAAACTATGCATTCCTTGTGGATCTGTTCAAGACCTATTAGTGCATGAGGCGCATTGATACGATCGCGACCTGGAGTGCATCAAGTTCGAGCAAGGACTCAATGGTGCTGCCTCAAGGACCAATTACACAAGCTCGAGCTAAGCAATTCAAGGAGGCCATTTCGGCCTTAGTTAATCAAGTGTGGTGGGGCGAGGCTTTGGTTGGAGAAATAGATCGAGTTGGGACCAGCTTAATAAAGTGTCCTTGCAACATTTTGCAAACTAATTTCAGCTCAATTTCCGCTCCTTGAACCTGTTCCAACTAAATTGAACTTTTATTTATTTCTTTTAGCTTTGCATTTAGTTTGCATTTTAATACTTGCATTTAAGCCTCTTAGTTTAATAAATGAGTTGCTGGTCATTAATACAACTCATCTTAGTTTATTAAATGAGTTTATTTGATGAATTTAATTTAATGAGTTGCTTCTTTAATTAATCTAGTTACTAGGTTAATTTATTGGAGCATGAGTTAAAGTTCATTAAATACTTCTTTTAATTAACTAGTTGTTGGAATAAATGATGCATAAGTGTGTGTTCATTTATTTACGTAGTTGTTAATTTGTTTAAAGCTTAATAATTGAATAAATGTGATGGTTACATATGTTTTAATTGCTCAATTCACAAAGGCTATTACGCATTCAATAAAGGAGACTTTTCAAGTTATTTTGGTTACAAAAGAGGGGGCTATTATAAAGGAAGCATTAAGCATCATTAAAAGAGAGTTTAAAGGAGCATTTCATGTCCTTTAAAATCTGGTAGCAGCTTGTTCAAATACCCCAACGTTTTTTTTGCTACTTAATGGACAATTTATGCATTGCAAATTTCATTAAAGTGGCTGGAGTCTATTCAACTAGCCAAAGGGAAAATCAAGAGTCATTTTTCAAGCCTTTAAGGACATTAATTCAGCTAGTTGAAGAGAGGAGTTATTGACTCTAGAATTTCAAAAGTCTTTAATGTGACACCCCTAATTTGACCCTAGTCGAAAAGTGGTTTCGGGACCACAAAATCAAGTCATAAAAATAATTAGCCGTCATATTTTATGACTATTATATGTGAATATGAATGTGTGAAAGTTTTAAGCTTTGATTTAGTAAATTGCATGTGAATTTAGTCGATGGGACTTATGTGTGACACTTTTAAAATGTGATAGTTAATCTATAAGGCTCAATTAGTGCATGTCATATGAATAAAGGGTTTGCATGTCAAATATCCCTTATGAATGAGTAGTGGCCGGCCATGGATGGGTCATTGAGGATAATATGAATTCTTTTATTAGCACTATGAGTTTAGAAAATAAAAGAATGAATTAAGAATGATAAAACATGAGGTGAGTGGGAGGAGAAACCAAAGTTGTCTCCCCCTTACTCCCCATTGCCGTGACTTGTGAAAGGGGAGGAAAAACAAAATCCTTTCTTTGTTGTTCAACATGGCCGAATAGAAGAAACAAAGGAGGGGAAGAATTTTTGGTCACTTGAGTCATTAAAAAGGTTAGTATATTATGTCAAATTGTGAAATTTGATCTTGTTTTAGGTAAATAATCATTACTCTTACTTAGCCCATGCTAAAATTTGTAATTTTGATGGATGATTGGAGCATTCGGCTAGGGTATAAAGGAAAGAACACCAAAGGCACTCGGTCATTTGGTGTTGGGAATTAAGGTGAGATTTCATGTATTTTATTTTTAATTTTTTTTGCGAAATGTTGTTAGTTTTGAAGCTCACAACATGACCCATATGTTAATTTTTGTGAATTTATTTCATAAAGCATTTGGTCATGGCTTCAAGGATTAGATTGTGGATGTTTTGATGATAAGTGTTTATGGATGAGGATAGACTAATTAAATTTGCTATGAGGGGCAAGTTTGAGTAAAATATCATTCGGTTATTAAAGTGAAGTATGAAACTTGTGCTTAATTGTGGAATGCTATAATTAAATTGCTAATATATGTTTATATACTCGCCGAATTTGAATTAAGGTGAAAGACGAGGTAAAGAATGAGTTTGAGTTGAAAATTTATAATTGTAATTAAATTGATAGCATATATTTATATATTAGCCAAATATGTGCTAAAATGAGAAATGAAATGAAGGATTAAGTTTGAATATTATTTGAGTGGTCTCAAGTATTGAAGCAAGCCCATGGCAAAATCTAGTTAATGGAAAAAGATGACATTCGGCCAAGGAAGTTTTGTGATAGTATTTCTTTTTTTTTGGCTAAGGATGCTTTGTATGTTATGCATGATGTGTTTAATGTCTTGATGAACAAGTAGTCATTAAATGAGGCTAAGCTTGTGAAATTATGAGTTTGGATGAAAATATATATGCATTCGACAATGTGTAAAATATTGATTGTTTTAAATGGTTCGTAGTTAAGTGGAAATGGAAGCTTGATAATAAAAAAATCTGTTAAGGATGAGTAAGAGGTATGTGCATTCGGCCATTAAACATGTGCTTAATTGTTGATGAATGGTTATAAAGAAAATACATATAGGTCAAATATAGCCTTGGATAAGAAGATTTTTATGTATTGAATTTGTAACATGGTTATGCCGATTGTGAACATGTGATAAAGAATTATTCAAATGGTTGTTTAAATAATATTCGGTTTATTAGTATATGCATAATTAGTTAAAGTGTAAACTTTGCATGTGTATTAAAGGTTTTTATGTGATATTCAGCCTTGGGAAATCTAAGCTTATAAAGGTTTGAATGTTAATTGGGTTGTCTCTTTAATGGCCGAATGTGCTAAAAGCTAATGCATGATTTAGTTTAATCGATGTAATGATACAAATTATGATATTTACTTGTGGTTTTGAAGTATAGAAAATTTGTTAAGTTGATTAAGTGGTTGCCGAATGTGAAATTTAGGTAAGGAAATGTGTACAAATAATATTTGTATGGATAATTGGTTTAAAGGGGTCGGCATTATACATTGTTGATATGGTGTTATTAATGTAAAGCACTTTAGTATAGACGTATATACATATGGTCACTTAGAACGTATTGAGATGGCCGAATAAGACTAACAATGAGTATGCTTTGATTTTCTATAATACTTAGTAATTTGTTTAAGGTGATTAAAGATGTGTACGATTATTTTATATTGTACTAAAGAGAGTATTAATGCATGTTTGGTACTTGAGATGATTGAGGTGGTGATCTTGAAGCTAAATGTTATAAGGAATAAGTGTATTTCTTGCTAACCGAATTATAATATAATCGAATGTGGTTTTACACAATAGTGATGTGATAAGTTTAAATTTGGTTCATTAGCTCAAGAACTCAAGGAAACAAAGTCGGATCGTGGAAAAAGGGAAATTGGTCGAATAGTCGGAATTGACGTACATTAGCAATCGAGGTAAGTTTTAAGTATTAATGCCTATAATGTGATTGAGTATGATATGTTAAGCACATATTAAAAGAATCATAACTCTATTGTAAATCTTTATGCATATAGCCTAATGGTTATTATGAAGTATAGGTAAGTTATTGATATGATATGTTGCCAAATGGATATGATATTATGAAGTGCTGAAAGGATATGTCAGAAGAGTAAAATTGTGATAAACCTGCTCAGGACAGCAGCAGTAACATGAATTCAGAAAATCACCATAAATTCATGGATTTGAATTAGAGGCTGAATGAGACATGAAATTAAAGCTTAATGAGTCTAGTTTCTTATAAAAGAAACCGTGTAAAAAGGAATTTCTGATAATGAGAAATTTGATTCGTAGTGAAGAGTGGTCAGATTAGTCAAACAGTGAAACAGGGGAAAACTTAAGAAAAATCTGGTGTTGATTGGCCCAACCTAAAATTCTGGAAATTTCATGGATGGAAGATATACGAGTCTATATTCAGGAAAAATTAACGGCAAGTGATTTGGAGTTTTGTAGCTCCATTTATAAACAATTTAGTGACCATTGCTCAGGAAAACAGCTCGTAGTGAATATGTGATGTTGTTGTAAACATGGATAAAACTTGTTTTAGTTACTCATAAGCTATTGATTAAACCCATACTTGAATTCTAAATCGTGATATTGTAAGCTTATGATAATTCGAATATGAAATGATAGTATGGCGTAAAATTGAATTATTCATTGGAAAGTGATGGATGTAGATTCGGTCAAGCCCAAGTCTGTACATGATAGTATATGTGGTATGTGAAGTCTAATTGAATAAATGTGAAAGTGTATATGTGTGAATAGGGCCGAATGGCCAATGTGATGAATGTGAACATGCATATATGAGATAAGGCCGAGTGGCCAATGTGATGAATGTGAGCATGTGTATGTGAGATAAGGCCTAATGGCCGATGTGATGAATGTGAAAGTGTATAAATGTGATAAGTCCCGAAGGGCATTTGTGTCAGTACTATATCCGGGTTAAAACCCCGCAGGCTTTATGCGAGAATATTATCACTGATTAATGTCCGTAAGCTTCGTGCTCGTACTATATCCGGACTCTAAAGACCCGATGACTGCGTGTGGGAATTTTGTCCGGGTAAGACTCGATAACTTCGTGTGGAGATTATGTCCGGGTAAGACTTCGTAATAAGAGTTGCTTATAAATATATTCAATGCGAAAGGTTAAACAGGTATGTACTCCAAGTCTATATGTGAGCTTGATTGCACTAAATCATAAGGTAGTTATGTGATGCATTTGAGAGCAATCTATGAGACTACTCTTATGATTATGTGATATCGGATCAGTGTGAGAGGTGATGGGAAATCATACGATATATCTATGTCACATGAGCTCACTTTTACGTGAAAGTTTATCTGCCTATTGTATATGATGAGACGTGCGTATTCGGAAAAGGGATGGTATGCCCGAAGGAAGAGTGAAATAAAAATACGAACAACTATGTTATAATTTGATTGTTATCTATTGCCACTGCTTAAAACTTACTAAGCATTGTAATGCTTACTCCGTTTACTCTGTCTCCTCTGTTTTATAGATCTCATTGCGAAGCTACAGGCTCGGGGATCGTCAGCAACTAGTCACACTATCACTATCCACGGTTTGGTACTGCAATGTTTTGGATTGTCTTATGGCACGTATAAAATAGACTAGTGGCGGAAGAATATTTTGGTTAATGTATATAGCCATGCGAAAATGGCTTACATATGTTTGAGCATAATGTTATAATCATTTGGTATGGAATGGTTAATCACTATCATAATTTGCGCAATTCATGCTAAAGGGGCTAGTTGAACCATGGAAACTATTAAATAGGTAAAGTCTACCTTAAAGGCAGATGTTGGCAGCAGCAGTGATGTAGATTCGGAAAATCACTAAAAATAGTATGATTGGAATTAAATAGTGAATAAATTATTTAATCGAACCTTGATGAATCTAATTTCTTATGGAAGTAACGAAACAATCATAGGAACAGTACAGTAAGAGATATTCGGGTTCTTGTGGAACAGGGCCAGAACAGTTTCTGGATTCCCTGTTCCGCCCTTGGAAATTCACTATAAATTGACCAGAGATAATTAGGGGTCATACCATATATGTATGGATTCCTCTCTGAGTCTAGTTTCCATAGAAACAAACGGCATCAGTATTGAAGCTCTGTGCAGAGAGATATCCCAGTCGTAATGGGAAAAGGTCAGTGTAGTCGACCCCTGTAACATGGGAGACTTTGACTAATAAACTGTACTAATTGGCCCGACCAAAAATTCTAGAAAAAAATACATAGGTGGGGACATGAGTCTAGTTCCAGGGAAAAATCACAAAACTGATTTTCGAGTTGTGAAACTCAAGATATGATTTTTGAAGCGACTAGTACTCAGACTGGGCAGTGTCTGGAAAAATTTTCAAAGTTTGTTAACATCTCGTGTCCGACTCCGGTGTCGGTCTCGGGTTCGGGGTGTTACATTTAATTTATAATTAGCCCTTTAATAGCACTTTACTATGTGACCATTCGGCTAGCTCATTTTAGCCTTATAAATTCTTGTAACCAAGCCTTTTGGGACACTACTTTTTGGACATTTTTGAATGATATTCTGCCAAATTTGTGAGGCAAACTTTTCTCTGTTTTCGTTCAAAGATTTGTTGGCTACCTAGTGTTCTAGTTGTGTCATCCATTTTCTTTGTTGAAAACTGAACTTATCACTACTCGTAGTGTGGCGTTCAAACATACCAAGGTTCCTACTTTGCTAAGTAGCAGGTCGAGGTTCTCATATTCTCCATTCGACCACCTTGAAAACTTATAAACATTTGGGTCAATATTTTCTAATATTGGTTCGTGTTTGTTTTTGAGATCATTTTCATTTCCATTCCATTCCATCTTTTCGTTTCATTATAACCAAACCTACAAAAACTTTATATCCATAAACCCATCTACATAAACTTCATATCCATAAACCCATCTTTGAATCCTTTTACATAGCTTCCGCCATTATTTACGTTAAAACATCCTTTTGAACAAATCGAACGCTATTCCTTCGTAGACGATCGGGCAAACTCACATACGATTCGACTCACCCCGAGGCGGATCGTATCACGCATAGTGGCGGGCTTTTGGGACACTTCAGAGTCAATAAGACACTAGCCACTCTCCATGAACATTTTTATTGGCCGCGGATGCGAAAAGATGTGGAGCGAGTTTGCGAAAGGTGTATAGCCTGCAAAAAGGCTAAATCAAAGGTTCAACCCCATGGCTTGTACACACCATTGCCCATTCCTGAAGCACCGTGGATTGACATCTCCATGGATTTTGTTCTCGGACTTCTGCGCACAAAAATGGGGAAGGATTCTATTTTTGTTGTTGTTGATAGATTTTCAAAAATGTCTCATTTTATTGCCTGTACTAAGACTGACGATGCCGTTCATGTTGCAAACTTATTTTTCAGGGATATCGTTAGACTACATGGCATTCCTCGTACGATCGTGTCGAACCGAGATGCAAAATTTTTAAGTCACTTTTGGAGGTCTTTGTGGGGTAAATTAGGGACCAAACTTCTGTTTTCGACCACCTGCCACCCCCAAACCGATGGCCAAACGGAAGTTGTCAATAGAGTTCTATCTACTTTGCTTCGGGCCATCGTTCGGAAGAATTTGAAGACGTGGGAGGATTGTCTACCCCATATTGAGTTTACGTATAACCATTCTGTCCATTCTGCGACTAAATTCTCCCCATTTGAAATTGTTTACGGTTTTAATCCCTTGACTCCTTTAGATCTATTGCCTTTACCTATTGATCAGTTTGTCCATGTAGATGCGAAGAAAAAGGCAGATTTTGTCAAGGATTTACATAGCAATGTGCGGGCCAATATCGAGGCTAGGACTGAGTCCTATGTGCGTAATTAGAACAAAGGCCGAAAATGAGTAGTTTTTGAACCCAGAGATTGGGTGTGGGTTCATATGCGAAAAGAAAGGTTTTCGGCTAAGCGAAAGTCGAAGTTATTGCCGAGAGGAGATGGGTCGTTTCAAGTTTTGGAACGAATAAATGATAATTCTTATAAACTTGATCTCTCAGGTGAGTACAATGTAAGTGCTACCTTTAATGTAGCTGATCTCTCTTTCTATGATATAGGTGACGATTTGGGGGCAAATCGCTTCGAAGAGAGGGGGAATGATACAACCACACCTCCCGAGTTGTCGGCTGCCAATGAAGATCCTCTCGAATTGGCTGTAGGACCGATCACCCGAGCTCGAGCAAAGAGATTCAAAGACGCAACAACCGCCTTAGTTGATAGAGTTTGGGGTGAAACCATTGCTGGACTTCTTGAAAGCTCTTGGACCAGCAAGCCAAGCAAACCATGCATACTCCTTCAAGCTCAAATCAGCTCAACTTCAACTTAACTTAGCTCAACGAGCTCGTTTCAGCTCATTTCATTATTGCGTTTATTATGCTAGAATAAATCATTTAAGTTGCTGTTAGTTTTATTAGTTATTTGTTTTAATAATTAATTTGTCATAATCTGGACATGTTTTAATTATGTTCTAAATTAAGTACTTAATTAATTAGGACCAATTAAATATGTCTAAACTATTACAAAGATTAATTATGTCCAGCCTAATTTATGGTGCAAGATTTATTTGTCTATGTTGTCGAATTTAATGTGTCTAAAAGGGATTTAATTTGCTGAATTAAATGTTGTAGGTGTAACGCCCCCACGCCTGAGACCATCACTGGAGTCGAGCTTGAGGGGTTACCGAACATAATTTATCAATTTAAGAACTTCAAATCATTTGTTTCTACATTCACAGCTTTCTAGCTACTCGCGTCATTTGTTTCTACATTCACAGCTTTCTAGCTACTCGCGTCATAGTTACAAGAAAAATCATATCTCAAGTTACGAAACTTGAAATCAAGATCCGTAAATTTTCCCTGAAATTAGACTCATATATCTATTTACTAATTTTTTTCTATAATTTTTTTATTGGTTCAATTAGTACAGTTTATTAATTAAAGTATCCCCTGTTTCAGGGTTTGACTGCTTTGACCTCTATGTATTACGAATCAAATATATCTCTATACAAAATTTCAATGTCTATGAGGTTTGTTTCTATTAAAACTAGACTCAATAAGGAATATTTACATATAAATAAAAACTTCTAATTATTTTAGTAAAATTTATTATGAATTTTTAAAGTTAGAACAAGGGATCCAGAAATCACTCTGGCCCTGTTTCGCAAAAGTTTAAATATCTCGTAAAATATAATTTATATTCCTGTTTTGTTCAATCCATATGAAAATAGACTCATTAAGCTTCAATTTCATAACTTACTCATCATTTAGTTCTATTTATACTACTTTTAGTGATTTTTAAAATTCATGTCATTGCTGCAGCAATATTCTATTTTAAGGCAAGTTTCATCTTTCCATGAATTTTTATGAACTAGATAACCTATTAAACTTCCATAATATCAAACATGATCTAAATTAGCCATCACCATGACTTATCAATATCAAACATTTTCTCAACCAAACATTGCCATATCATAAAATTATTTACACAAAATAAGTATATTGCTATACATGCCATACTTAAGTTTTACAAGCCATTTACCCAGATGAAAGTCCTTTGGATAGTGTGATCGAACCTTCGACCCGTCCCGATTCCCGAGCTGGCTTGTTCAAAACTATAGTAAATAAAGAGGAGGGAGTAAGCATAAATGCTTAGTAAGTTCATATGTAAATAACAAGTAACATAACAATACAAATATACCAAACAACTTTAGCATGGTACCACCAAAACATATATCACATCTTTAAACATCATTCATCATCTTACCACCTTATCGTTGTTGTATCTATTTTCAACCTGAGGGTTAAGAACATACCTGTCCAAAGTGCCATTTCACAACACTTACCCAAAACGTCACTTATATCTTAAGTGCTCTTCCATTAAACTAGAAATTTCACCCGTTGAACACATCGGAATACAACTCGGATACACGGATAATTTGCACATAAGTGCCTCATATGTAATCAAGAAATCATGTAACCCGCCCCTAAGTGAACTCGGACTCAACTCAACGAGCTCGGGCGTTCGCATCCATAAATGAACTCGGACTCAACTCAACGAGTTCGGATGCCTAGTTACATCTCACGAACTCGGACTCAACTCAACGAGTTCGGACATTTGCATCCATAAGTGAACTCGGACTCAACTCAACGAGTTCGGATGCTCAACCATCCTAGTGACATGTCACTTGTATCCTAATCTATTCCTAAGGTTCAAACGGGCTTTTTACCTCGATCTCACATTTGCCGTCTTCCATGGAATATCGGAACCGATACTCGGTAGCAATTCATATTTATCAAGTAGTAAACATAATTTGCATATTACTCAACATTAACCACAAAGCATAATATTTCACGATTAAAAATCAGCATATCATATAATTAACATTAATAACTTGAAAATAACATTTATGCTACATTATTTACACATGAACTTACCTTGGTACCAAAATATAAAGATTTTGCAATTTAGTCCACAATCTTTTATTTTCCTCAATCACGACTTGAATCTCGTTTTTCTTGATCTATAATACCAAATTAATCTTATTTAATCATACATTTATCAAAACAACATTTAATACGAACTTTAAAAAAATTACACTTTTGCCCCTAGGCTCGGGAATTAAACTTTATTCCTTATTCTTATGTTTTATAACATGCTGATCATTTTACCCTTCTATGGCAACATCAAATTCTCTCTCTAACATATACTTGTGACTATTATGTATTTTTGCCGATTAAGCCCTTTTACTCGTTTTCACTAAAAACCGAGTAGCACAAGTTGTCTAACATAATTTAAAACCTCATATTATATCATAAAACATCAAAATACACAAATTTCACCTATGGGCATTTTTCCAAATATAAACCGTAGGTTGAATTATTACTAACATAAGCTTAATCGAGCTACCGGGATTCCAAAAACGTAAAGAACATTAAAAACGGGGCTTGGAAACACTTACTATGGAGCTTGGAAGCTTGAAACAAACCCTAGCTATGGAGAACCCTTGAAATTTCGGCCTAATGAAGAAGATGGACAAAAATTGGCTTTTAATTTTGTTTTTAATTCATTTTAATAACTAAATGACCAAAATACCCTTACTACTAAACTTTCCAAAAATTCCTTCCATGTCCTAATTTTGTCCATGAACTTAAAATTGGTCAAATTGCTATTTAAGACCTCCTCATTAATATTCCAAAACAATTTCATACTAAAAACTTCTAGAATGCAAGTTTTGCAGCTTATTCGATTTAGTCCCTACTTTCAATTTAAGCACTTTAGGCATAGAATTTCATCACGAAATTTTCACACAATCATGCAATCATATCATAATCATCAAAATAATTATAAAATAATTATTTCTATCTCAGATTTGTGGTCACGAAACCACTATTCTGATTAAGCCCTAATTCAGGATATTACAACTCTCCCCCTTTTAAGGATTTTCATCCTCGAAAATCTTACCGGTAAACAGGTGTGGATATTGGTTTCTCATAGTTTCTTCAGGTTCCCATGTAGTCTCTTCTACCCCATGCTTTTGCCACAACACTTTCACAAGTGCAACACTTTTATTTCTTAGTTGTTTGACTTCTCGAGCTAAAATCTTAATCGGTTCTTCTTCATAAGTCATATCCGGTCGTAGTTTAACTTCTATCGGTGAAATTATATGTGAAGGATCCGAACGATACCGGCGTAACATAGATACGTGAAACACATCATGAATCTTCTCTAATTCGGGTGGTAACGCTAACCGATATGCTATCGGTCCAACTTTTTCAATTATTTCATACGGTCCAATAAAACGCGGACTTAACTTGCCCTTTCGTCCAAATCTAAGGACTTTCTTCCATGGAGACACTTTCAAAAATACCTTATCACCAACTTGAAACTCCATTTCCTTTCGTTTCAAATCCGCATAAGATTTCTGTCTATCTGAAGCAGCTTTCAAACAATCTCGAATCACTTTCACCTTTTCTTCGGTTTCTTTTATTAAATCAACTCCATAAATCTGACTTTCCTTGAGTTCAGTCCAATACAATGGCGTCCGACATTTACGACCATATAATGCTTCATAAGGTGCCATCTTCAAACTTGTCTGATAACTATTATTATAAGCAAATTCTACCAATGGTAAGTACCTTTCCTAACTATCTTGAAATTCCAATACGCAACATCTGAGCATGTCTTCAAGAATCTGAATTACTCTCTCTGATTGTCCATCAGTTTGTGGATGAAAGGCAGTGCTGAAATTTAACTTTGTACCTAATGCTTCTTGCAACTTTTGCCAAAACCGTGAGGTAAACCTCGGATCTCTATCCGAAATGATTGACAAAGGTATCCCATTAAGTCTAACAATCTCTCGGATATACAATTCAGCCAACTTATTAAGAGAATAATCTGTACGTACCGGAATAAAATGAGCCGATTTAGTCAGTCTGTCAACTATTGCCCAGATGGCATTTTTCTTCCCTGGAGTTAACGGCAACCCTGATATAAAATCCATAGTAATCCAATCCCATTTCCATTCAGGAACCATCATAGGCTGGAGTAATCCCGAAGGTACTTGGTGTTCAGCTTTCACTTGTTGGCAAACTAAGCACTTTGATACAAACTCGGAAATATCTCTTTTCATTCCACTCCACTAGTACATTTTCTTTAAGTCATTATACATTTTTGTACTGCCCGGATGAACCGCCAAACAACTATTATGTGCTTCATGCAAAATCTTTTGAATCAACTCATCATTTTTCGGTACACAAATCTGATTTTTAAACATCAAGCAACCATCAGAACCGATTCTGAAATCTGATCCCGTATCAGCTTCACATTGTTTTCTTTTGGCTAGCAAATCTTGATCATTTTTGTGAGCTTCAAAAATCTCTTGTAAAAACATCGGTCTTGCTCTTGACTCTGCTAGAATCGAACCGTCATCTGACATTTTCAACTGAGTGTTCATAACTCTCAAAGCAAACAACAACTTTCTGCTTAAAGCATCGGCAACCACGTTCGCTTTTCCTGGATGATAATCAATAACAAGCTCGTAATCTTTCAATAACTCTAACCATCTTCGCTATCTCAAATTCAAGTCTTTTTGTGACATCAAGTATTTAAGACTTTTGTGATCGGTATATACTCGGCACTTTTCACCATACAAATAATGTCGCCAAATCTTCAAAGCAAATACCACCGCAGCCAATTCCAAATAGGGAGTAGGATAATTCTTCTCATGAGGTTTTAACTATCTCGAAGCATAAGCCACCACTTTTCCTTCTTGCATGAGTACACACCCCAAACCATTTAGAGAAGCATCACTATACACCACAAATTCTTTACCTGATTCGGGTTGTATCAACATTGGTGCTTCAGTTAATAACTTTTTCAATTCTTCAAAACTCTGTTGACATTCTTCCATCCATTCAAATTTAACATCCTTTCGGAGTAGTCTAGTCATAGGAGCAGCAATTATAGAAAATTCATTTACTAACCACCGATAATACCCAGCTAGCCCCAAGAAACTTCTAACTTCAGTTACGTTTTTCGGTGGTTTCCAATCAACAATGGCTGAAATTTTACTAGGATCAACTCGTATACCATCACCTGAAACAATATGACCCAAAAATCCAACTTCCCGGAGCCAAAATTCACTTTTACTAAACTTAGCATACAGCTGCTTATCTCTCAAAGTTTGCAAAACTATCCTCAAATGCTCTGTCTCATCTTTTGAATAAATTAAAATATCATCTATAAACACCACAACAAATCTGTCCAGGTATGGCCGAAATATGCGATTCATTAAGTCCATAAACACAGCAGGAGCATTCGTCAACCCGAATGGCATAACTAAAAATTCATTAATGACCGTACCTTGTTCTAAAAGCAGTTTTAGGCACATCTAACTCTTTCACTCGCAGCTGATAATACCCAGATCTCAAGTCAATCTTTGAAAACCATGTCGCTCCTTTTAGCTGATGAAACAAATCATCAATTCTCGGCAACGGATACTTGTTTTTGATTGTCACCTTGTTTAATAATCAACACATAATCTCATAGAACCATCCTTCTTTTTCACAAATAACACGGGAGCACCCCAAGGTGAAAAACTCAGTCTCACAAAGCCTTTATCAGTCAACTCTTACAACTGCGACTTTAATTCTTTCAACTCTATTGTGCCATTCTATATGGAGCAATCGAGATTGGAGCTGTTCCCAGTATCAAATCTATACCAAATTCTACTTCCCTGACTGGAGGTAAACCTGGTAATTCTTCTGGAAATACGTCCGCAAATTCACACACAACCGGCACTGATTCAACTTTCTTTTCAACTTCTTTTGTATTAATTACATACGCCAAATAAGCTTCATAACCCTTTCTCAAATATCTCTGAGCCGACATCGAAGAAATCATACTAAATATTTCCTCTGATTTGTCTGGTTCAACCCGCAAGATTTCACCACTTTCACATTTTAATTCTATAACCTTTTCTTTGCAATTTACTATAGCATCATGCAATGTCAACCAATCCATACCCAAAATAACATCAAATTCATCAAACGGCAACAACATCAAGTCAGCCGGAAAATAATGACCCCGAATCATTAAAGGGCATTTCTTGCTTACTTTATCAACTATCACGCATTTGCCTAGTGGATTCGACACTCTAATCATAAATTCTGTGTTCTCAACAGGTATATTCATACTAGACACCAGTTTCATGCATACATATGAATGAGTAGAACCGGGATCAATCAAAGCAATAACATTAGTATCATAAAGAGAAAATGTACCGGTAATCACATCAGGTGAGGGAGCATCTTCACGCGCTTTAATAGCATAAGTTGTAGCTGGAGCTTTTCCTTCAGATCTAACTGTTGCATCTCTGGCTACATTCTTACTGCTTGTTTCACTTCCAGCTTTTCTCGGATACCTTCCCCTCGAGTCTGCACCACTAGATTTTACATTCTGAAATTTTTCTTTCTCAGCTCTCTCTGGGCAGTCTCTAATAAAATGATCCGGAGAACCACATCAAAAACATTCATTTGCTCTTCACGGACCAAAATGATTTCTACCACACCGCTGGCACTCGGGTTTAACAAATCTCGAGTTCCCTACACTGGCTGCAGAAGTATTCTGAGATTTAGGACCCACATTCTGCTTCTTAAAATTTCCATATGATTGCCTAGCTGAAACTTGGGAACGAGGATTCATATTTCTTGACTTTCTGGTTGCTGTGAAGGTGCCTTACTCATTGGCCTTTTCTTCCAATTTCGTGTCTCAGCCTCTACCTTCCTCTTCTCTTTAAGTAGTTCTTCAGCCTTACAAGCTCGATCAACTAGGACTACCATTTCTTTCAGTTCAAGGATCCCGAAAAATACTTTAATGTCTTCGTTGAGCCCGTCTTCAAATCGTCGGCACATCTTGGCTTCTGTAGGAACATATTCTTTGGCATACTTACTCAATCGAAAAAACTCTCTTTCATATTCTGAGACTGTCATATTACCTTGCTTCAGCTCAAGAAACTCTTTACATTTCTGATCAATAAATCTTTCACTAATATATTTCTTCTGAAACTCTTCTTGAAAGAATTCCCAGGTTACCCTCTCTTTCGGTACCACCAAAATCAAAGTCTTCCACCAATTATAGGTTGAATCTCTCAACAAATATGTAGCACATTTCAAACATTCTTCAGGTGTACAAGATAATTCATCAAATACCCTGATAGAATTTTCAAGCCAGAACTCTGCTTTCTCTGCATCATCATCAATATTTGCTCTAAATTCTTCAGCCCTTTGTTTACGAATTCTATCAACGGGGGTTCTGTGAAATTTTATCATATCCACTCCTTGAGGCATTGGAGGCATAGGTTGAGGAATTGGGGGAGGTGGGGGAGGTCGTACATTTGGGTTCGTACGAACGACCTCAGTGTACCATGCACTCATCATTTGGAGAAAGGCTTCTCGATCCCTTTCTCCTCCTCCCTGACCAACAGTAGGAGGTGGGTTTTCAGTCGGCGCTGCCCCTTCAGCCGGAGCTGGCGCATTACTCTCTACTTCATCTGCCATAACTGGATCGGGATCCATTTACTATATAAAAATTCATTTAAAAAGGTCAGAAGTCGTCACACTATCACAATTCATACATATGGCATGTATAGCAAAATCTGTACATACAACACGTAGTCCGAGAACCGACTAAACCTGCTCTGATACCACTAAATGTAATGCCCCCACGCCCGAGACCATCACCAGAGTCGAGCTTGAGGGGTTACCGAACATAATTTATCAATTTAAGAACTTCAAATCATTTGTTTCTACATTCACAGCTTTCTAGCTACTCGCGTCACAGTTACAAGAAAAATCATATCTCGAGTTACAAAACTCAAAATCAAGATCTGTAAGTTTTCCCTGAATCTAGACTCATATATCTATTTACTAACTTTTTTCTATAATTTTTTTATTGGGAAAATTAGTACAGTTTATTAATTAAAGTATCCCCTATTTCAGGGTTTGACTGCTCTGACCTCTGTGTATTACGAATCAGATATATCTCTATACAAAATTTCAATGTCTATGAGATTTGTTTCTATTAAAATTAGACTCAATAAGGAATCTGTACATATAAATAACAACTTCTAATTATTTTATTAAAATTTATTATGAATTTTTAAAGTCAGAACAGGGGATCCAAAAATCACTCTGGCCCTGTTTCGCAAAAGTTTAAATATCTCGTAAAATATAATTTATATTCCTGTTTTGTTCAATCCATATGAAAATAGACTCATTAAGCTTCAATTTCATAACTTACTCATCATTTAGTTCTATTTATACTACTTTTAGTGATTTTTAAAATTCATGTCATTGCTGCAGCAGTATTCTGTTTTAAGGCAAGTTTCATCTTTCCATGAATTTTTATGAACTAGATAACCTATTAAACTTCCACAATATCAAACATGATCTAAATTAGCCATCACCATGACTTATCAATATCAAACATTTTCTCAACCAAACATGGCCATATCATAAAATTATTTACACAAAATAAGTATATTGCTCTACATGCCATACTTAAGTTTTACAAGCCATTTACCCAGATGAAAGTCCTTTGGATAGTGTGATCGAACCTTCGACCCGTCCCGATTCCCGAGCTGGCTTGTTCAAAACTACAGTAAATAAAGAGGAGGGAGTAAGCATAAATGCTTAGTAAGTTCATATGTAAATAACAAGTAACATAACAATACAAATATACCAAACAACTTTAGCATGGTACCACCAAAACATATATCACATCTTTAAACATCATTCATCATCTTACCACCTTATCGTTGTTGTATCTATTTTCAACCCGAGGGTAAAGAACATACCTGTCCAAAGTGTCCATTTCACAACACTTACCCAAAACGTCACTTATATCTTAAGTGCTCTTCCATTAAACTAGAAATTTTATCCGTTGAACACATCGGAATACAACTCGGATACACGGATAATTTGCACATAAGTGCCTCATATGTAATCAAGAAATCATGTAACCCGCCCCTAAGTGAACTCGGACTCAACTCAACAAGCTCGGACGTTCGCATCCATAAATGAACTCGGACTCAACTCAACGAGTTCGGATGCCTAGTTACATCTCACGAACTCGGACTCAACTCAACGAGTTCAGACATTTGCATCCATAAGTGAACTCGGACTCAACTCAACGAGTTCGGATGCTCAACCATCCTAGTGACATGTCACTTGTATCCTAATCTATTCCTAAGGTTCAAACGGGCTTTTTCCCTCGATCTCACATTTGCCGTCTTCCATGGAATATCAGAACCGATACTCGGTAGCAATTCATATTTATCAAGTAGTAAACATAATTTGCATATTACTCAACATTAACCACAAAGCATAATATTTCACGATTAAAAATCAGCATATCATATAATTAACATTAATAACTTAAAAATAACATTTATGCTACATTATTTACATATGAACTTACCTTGGTACCAAAATATAAAGATTTTGCAATTTAGTCCACAATCTTTTCTTTTCCTCGATCACGACTTGAATCTCATTTTTCTTGATCTATAATACCAAATCAATCTTATTTAATACATACATTTATAAAAATAGCATTTAATACGAACTTTAAAAATTACACTTTTGCCCCTATACTTTTGCATAATTACACTTTTGCCCCTAGGCTCGGGAATTAAACTTTATTCCTTATTCTTATGTTTTATAACAAGCTGATCACTTTTCCCTTCTATGGCAACATCAAATTTTCTCTCTAACATATACTTGTGACTATTAGGTATTTTTGCCGATTAAGCCCTTTTACTCGTTTTCACTAAAACCGAGTAGCACAAGTTGTCTAACATAATTTAATACCCCATATTATATCATAAAACATCAAAATACACAAATTTCACCTATGGGTATTTTTCCAAATATAAACCCTAGGTTGAATTATTGCTAACATAAGCTTAATCGAGCTACCGGGATTCCAAAAACGTAAAGAACATTAAAAACGGGGCTTGGAAACACTTACTATGGAGCTTGGAAGCTTGAAACAAACCCTAGCTATGGATAACCCTTGAAATTTCGGCCTAATGAAGAAGATGGACAAAAATTGGCTTTTAATTTTGTTTTTAATTCATTTTAATAACTAAATGACCAAAATACCCTTACTACTAAACTTTCTACAAATTCCTTCCATGTCCTAATTTTGTCCATGAACTTAAAATTGGTCAAATTGCTATTTAAGACCTCATTAATATTCCAAAATAATTTCATACTAAAAACTTCTAGAATGCAAGTTTTGCAGCTTATTCGATTTAGTCCCTACTTTCAATTTAAGCACTTTAGGCATAGAATTTCATCACGAAATTTTCACACAATCATGCAATCATATCATAATCATCAAAATAATTATAAAATAATTATTTCTATCTCAGATTTGTGGTCACGAAACCACTATTCCGATTAAGCCCTAATTCAGGATATTACAGTAGGTACATTACCCCTTAGACGGCATAGGTGCATGGACGATTTAAAATTGGTGTGCTGATCTTTGGTGTCCCCTAAGTGACCATTCAGCCAAACCTCACAACTCTTCAAGAAGACCGATTGGCTGCCCAAGACAAAATTAAGGTTGTTCACACCCACCCGATTATTTCTTTCACACCAAGGGCTGTTCGGTTTTGTTTGTTCACACATGTGTGGCTGTTCAAATCGGTTTGTTCACATTCTAAGACTATTGAAGTGCTCTAGACAGCTCCTTAATCACATGAACATTCGGCTGAATCAAGCAGCAGCATTAATTCCAAATTCAAGCATTTGGCCGAACCTATTGATGGCATTTCAGCTCCCAAACAATTCATTCAATTTTTCTATTGAATCAAGGCATCTAGAAGCTGCCCCTTACCATTCTCCATGCACAAGAAACTTCAAGGAAGCTTCATAAAAAATTTTGGAATTTTCAGCAACCATTTAGCTACCTCAAGAGCCTATTCGGCTATCCTTGGCATTCACTATAAATTGTGGCTTGTGTTACTTTGAAAAGAACTTTTGAGACTTTTGTTAATGTTATGCTGCCGAATTTGTTAGGCAAAACTTTTTTCTCAAATTTCGTTCAAAGATTCGATTGGCTTCCTAGCGTCTAGTGTGTCAACTGTTGTTCTTTGTCGAAACCGAACTTATCACTACTCGTAGTGTGGCGTTCAAACATACCGAGGTTCCTATCTTGTTAGATAGTGGGTCGAGGTTTCATTTGCCAATTCCAAACCGAACTAAAAGAGCTTATAAACAACGGGTCGATACCAAATCGGTATTGGTTCTTGTTTGCACTTTTTGTTCAACCCCATTTCTCCATTTACCAATTGTACCTAAACCAACTATTCCATTCGAACCATTTCATAATACCATTTCTTTCTTACCCTTCATACCATTACGTCCATTTCTTCAATTCCCCCTTACCTAATTGAACCAATTCCTTCATCCATACCTATTCGGACTCCAAACCCGAACTTTCAAATTCTTCTTACCTATTCTAATCCGAACCCAAAACCAATACCCTTCTTTCCTTCATCCGACCTTTTCAATTAAACCTAACGCAACTTCTTGTTGACTATCGGGCACACTAATACGACTCGACTCTTCCGAGGCGGATTGTATCACATCGCCTTCTCGCATTCGTATTTGATGATAGCCACTTTTAAGATCGATTTTCGTGAAAATTAGGGCTCCACTTAATTCGTCAAGCATGTCGTCAAGACGGGGTATCGGGTGTCGATACTTGATAGTGATTTTGTTGATGGTGCGACAATCCACGCACATCTGCCACGACCCATCTTTCTTGGGTACAAGCAGCACCGGCACTACACAGGGACTTAAGCTCTCTCGGATGTATCCTTTGTCTAGGAGTTCAGTAATTTGCTTTTGCAATTCCTTCGTTTCTTCGGGATTACTCCGATAAGCAGGACGGTTGGGTAGTGTAGCTCCGGGTACTAAGTCTTTTTGATGTTCGATGCCTCGGATAGGGGGCAGCCCACTTGGTATTTTGTCCAGAAATATGTCTTCAAATTCCTGAATCAAAGACAATACAGAAGCAGGCAAGTTTTCAGGTAACTCGTTAGTATTCAACAATGCCTCCTTGTACATAAATACATACATAGGCTGTCTCAAAAACATCGCTCGCCGGATATCACTAACCCTCGCAAACACACTTATTTTTCCACTTTCTTTTTCCTCTCCACTTTTTACTTGTTTTTGTTTCTTTTCATTTTCTCTCGCATTTTTAGTCTTTTCTCTCTCTTTTTCCTTAATTTTCTCTTTTGCACTCTTTTCTTTTTCTCTCGCTTGTTCCACTGAAAGTTTAAGTTTTTGTTGATCCTCGTACACTTGCTTCGGAGTGAGGGTGCAAGTGTCACGTTCTTGCCAAGATGTTTGAAGGAGTATCTATTAGTGTACCCATCACGCATCACCCGTCGGTCGAACTGCCATGGTCGTCCTAGAAGTAAATGGCCCGCGTGCATTGGCACTACATCGCATAATACTTCATCAGAATACTTCCCGATGCTAAAGGACACTAGGACTTGTTTTGTCACTTTGTGTTCACCGCCATCGTTAAGCCACTGAAGCTTGTATGGATTCGGGTGCTTGGTGGTTGACAGCCCCAACTTTTCTACCATAAGGGTGCTTGCCACGTTTGTGCAACTCCCTCCATCGATTATGATGCTACACACTTCCCCTTGCACTTGACATCTCGAATGAAAAATGTTCTCACGTTGTTGTTCGTCTTCCACACTTTGAAGACTTAGGCTTCGCTTGACGACGAGTAACTCACCTTCAACGGGTTGTTCTAAGTCCTCCTCAACTTCGGAATTCGATTCAGGATCGTTCTCTTCCTCGTCCTTCGTTTCAATCTCACCGTCGGCCCTTATCACCATGGTACGTCTATTCGGGCACTGACTCGCTATATGTCCACGACCAAGACACTTGAAGCACTTTATGTCCCTTGAACGGGCGGTGGAACTTTCAGGAGCCTTACCTTTACTTGACTCGGTAATAGGCTTATTCGCCTTAGATATTGTTGAAGAATCCTTCGTTCGATTTGTTGGAAAACCCTTGCTTGTGCTTTGGCCCCATTTAGAAGGATTGGTGTTAGGATAGGCTCGGGTGGTACCTTTTCGCTTCAACTGCTTCTCCACTTTGATAGCCATGTGGACCATGTCCACAACCTCAATGTAATGTTGCAGTTCTACGACATTTGCAATCTCTCGATTAAGTCCCGCTAGAAAGTGAGCCATTGTGGCTTCTCGATCTTCTTGTATATCGGCACGGATCATAGCCACTTCCATTTCTTTATAATAATCTTCCACACTCTTCGTCCCTTGGATGAGATTTTGGAGTTTTTGATGCAACTCTCGATGATAGTAGGATGGAATGAATCATCGTCGCATAACCGCCTTTATTTCGGTCCAAGTGGAAATGGGATGCTCCCCGTTACGCCTCTGACTAGTGGTCAACTGATCCCACCATATCATTGTGTAATCTGAAAACTCAATTGCGACGAGTTTGACTTTCTTATTTTCAGAGTAGTTATGACATTCGAACACTAGTTCGATTTTCTTCTCCCACTCAAGGTATGCCTCGGGATCAGATTTACCTTGGAAAGGAGGAATGGAGAGTTTGATATTCTTCAAGTCATCATCTTCCCGCCTTCGATCTACTTGTCCACGGTTTCGGGGACGTCTCCTTTCTAGGCTTATGTTAGACCCGTGATCGCTTTCATCTTCACTATTTTCATTAACATCATCATCTTGAACCCTTGGTTGTCTTCGTCGTTGATTGGGCCCTTCACGTCTTTGCCTAGCAACTTTAGGATATTCATCGCGTTGTCTTTGGGCCTCGACTTGGTAGAGTCGATCTTCAAAAGGATTAAGCCTTCGATCAAGTAATCGTTCCATCTCACGCAAAAGGGCTTGCATTTGCAAATCTGGAACGTTTCTGACGGGTTGTCGCCCTTGTTGTTCTTCCATGTTTTGTCCACTATTTTAGGACATCTATTCTTTTAAGATAGCCTCACAAACAAATCCTCTCAATCCGCTCAGAAAGAAAGAAGCTTGATGACACTCACACTCGTGTTTACACTCTTAGTTCGACTTTTACCTCCCCTCGAATGCGCTCACGCTCTCTTGCCTTTTACCTCTCTTGACTTTTCTCGTAATTTCGTAAGTAGATTCGTTAAGGCTCGGTCCTTGGTCTAGGTGGTCGGTTCAAAAGGGATAACAAGTATTGAGGTATTCGATATAGGATAGGTTGAAAGAATAGGGAATTGGGTAAAAAATGTGGCGACTTAGGGAGAGTAGAATAGAAGAAGGGTCGGGAACTATATCAGATCAAAGCTTGACGATCAAATAACAATTGAATTGCATAAATCACTTTTTTTTATTTTTTTCGAATTTTTTTCGAATTTTTTTTAACTTGTATAACTCTTTTTTTGTTGTACTATATCGACAAACTAAATACAATAAAAACACTTTTGTACACGATTTTTTTTTTCGGCTGCGTAGATTTTTGCTTTTATAGCAACAATAACAAACTAATCAAAATGAGAAAACTTCGGTATAAAATTTTTTTTTCTATACTTTTTTTTCTGAACCTACCTCGGGAATGCTCCGCTTCGAACGTCTAAGCTTCTCGTTTTAGGTAGCTCTGATACCAGATGATACGAACCGTCTCGGGAAGAGTCGAGTCGTATGTAGATTGCCCGACCGTCTACGAGAAGTTACATTAGGTTTAGTTGAGTTGATGGTATAGTCAAAGTAGAAAGAGGGGTACGAATGGAATGGTAGGAACGAAAGGGTAGGAACAAAAGGATATGAACAAATTGGTCGGTTTAGGTTCGATTAGGTAAAGAAGAGAACGGGTTTGAACTACTAAAGGTACTTTCAAGAACCAATACCAAAATGGTATCGACCTGTTGATTAAGCCTTTTGAGTTCGGTTATAGGTTTGGTAAGGGAAACCTCGACCCACTATCTAACAAGATAGGAACCTTGGTATGTTGAACGCCACACTATGAATAGTGATAAGTTCGGGTACATCAAAGAACACGGTTGATACAACTAGAACGCTAGGAACGCCAAACGAATCTTTGAACGAAATATAAGAAAAGTTTGCCTCACAATTTCGGTAGCATAACATTAACATAAGTTTCAAAAGTCCTTTACATGGAAATTGAACAAGTATTTATAGACCTAAGTCTAGGTAGCCGATTGGCCTTTCATGATTACACATTAATTAAAGAAAATTCTAGAAAAATGACCCTTAATGTGCATGTCTAGATTCGGCTATGGTAATAGGAAATGAATGAATCTTCATGCTTAAGAAAACTCAAAGTGAATGCATGATGCCCAATGGTCACTTGTAGGTTCGGCCAACCTTGTTAAATGAAGCAATGTTTGGCCAAAAAGTATGAATTAATTGTGGACACTCCAAGGGCCATCATGTGTGTGAAACCGAATGTTGAAGAGTCTTCTAGTGTGAACAAGGTGAACTGAATAGTCTTGCCATGTGAACTTAGGTGTGAACGAATTAAAGAGAGTCATGGGGAAGCTAATTGGCCAAGCTATCTTCATGCATGTGTGAGTGTCCTTTGGCCGAATGGTCACCTTGGAGAATGAAGAGATAGCACACCATACATGAATGGAAACATTCATGAACCTTAAAGACATTGAATATGGTCATACATGCACTTGGCCGAACATGCACCTAAGAGATTCAAGTCCCCCAACCGTCCATGCACCTTCAAAATTCATGCTTGCATTTAATCTCCATATGTCCATTGCGTTTCTACAAGAAATGTGAACAGAATTATTTCAAACTAATGTGAACACAAATATCAACATTAAATTCGGTTATGACAAATTTAATTATCATCAATAAACACTTTTAAGACATACTTAAAATATAACTAATGTGAACTAAATTTAATATGTAGGATATTAATTAGCTAATTATTGAACTTATTAATTAAAAAGTCAATAGTAGTCAAATGAATTCAAAGTGAACTCCACGAGCTGATGGTTAATTCATGAGCTAAACCCGAGCTGGGCTTAAACTCGTGAGCTGATAATGAGCTGGTCCTGAGCTAATGAGCTGGTGTGGAGCTACAAGGGAGCTAACTTGAACTGAAGGTGAGCTCGGTGAGCTGAACTGAAGGTGAGCTCGGTGAGCTAAACTGAACTTGTAGAAAAGTTCGGCATGGATTTCCAAAATGGCCACTAACTGGTTCGATAGGTCTAGCATTGACATCATCCCACACATGCTGAACTAAAGCTATAACGACTTCTTTAAATTGTTTTGCACGAGCCCTTGTGATCGGCCCTTGAGGTAGCACCATCGGATCTCGGCTTAGACTTGACTTATGGGAAGCCGTGATCGTATCATTTTTTGTTTAACTTTATTTAATAGTTGCTTCTTCAAATAATCTAGTTACTAGGATAATTTATTGATGCATGAATTTAAGTTCAATTAATAATGCTTCTCTTAATTAAACTAGTTGCTGGAATAAATGATGCATTAGTGTTAGTTCATTTATTTAAGTTAGTTTTTAATTTGTTTTAAGCTTAATAATTGAATAAATGTGTCGGTTACATGTGTTAATTGCAGGTGACTTTCTAGCTCACATCCATTACATTTAAAGGTTGTTATGCATTCAATAAGGTGACTTTTCAAGAGTTTTCGGTTACAAAAGAGAGGGCTGTTACAAAGAGGCTTTAAATATCATTAAGAAGTTTTATCAATTAAAAGAGAGCATTATTCTTCTTTAAATTGGGCAGCAACTTTATTTCATCTTCCATAACCGTTTGCTTCATGAGTAATCACTACATCCATTCAATTCTCCATCAAAGAAGCTGGTGTC
The DNA here is from genome assembly GCF_007990345.1 of Gossypium hirsutum. Taxonomy (NCBI): domain Eukaryota; kingdom Viridiplantae; phylum Streptophyta; class Magnoliopsida; order Malvales; family Malvaceae; genus Gossypium; species Gossypium hirsutum. Next base: position 35,779,409 of record NC_053435.1, on the reverse strand, counting down.
TTTTCGGTTGCTCATGGAGACATCAAAAGACTTTGAAAGCAACTTAATTGAAGAATTAAATCACATTGAAGGCTCAAGTTACTTGGATTAGAATTTCTATAGTTGTGACTTTTCATTAGGCCTCATTATTAGCTTCATTAAAAGTGACCATTCAGCTAGCTTTCCTTTTGACACTATATGTAACCAGCCTTTTGAGACGAACACTTTGAGAATTTTTGGGACATTTTGTTAATGTTATGTTGCCAAATTTGTGAGGCAAACTTTTCTCTGTTTTCGTCCAAAGATTCGTTGGCTACCTAGTGTTCTAGTTGTGTCATCCATTTTCTTTGTTGAAAACTGAACTTATCACTACTCGTAGTGTGGCGTTCAAACATACCGAGGTTCCTATCTTGCTAGATAGTGCGTCGAGGTCACCTTAACCACTCTTAAACTGAACTAAAGGGCTTATAAGCAACGGGTCATTACCAAATCGGTATTGGTTCTCGTTTGTACTTTTGGTTCAATCCATTTTTTTTCTTACCATCTCAAACTAAAATAAATTCCTTCTTTCACATCTTACCATTTTTCATACATATTCTTAAACCAACTACTAATTTGTCAAACAACTTCATTCCTTACCAACTTCACTAAACTAAATTGTCAATTACTTCTCGTAGACAATCGGGCATTCTTCATACGATTCGACTCACCCTGAGGCGGTTCGTATCAATAGGGGCAATGTAACAACCTGATTTTAGTTAAATCAGAATAGTGGTTTCAGAACCATAAATTTGAGGTCAAAAAATTATTTTAATATTATTTTATGTGTTTACAGCATGATAGCATGTATGTGTGAAAGTTTCGTGATTTAATTTTATCGATTGGATGCTTAATTTAATAAAATGACTAAATCGCGTAAAATGCAAAAGTTGCATTCTACTTGTTAAAGTGCTTTAATTGCTATAAAATTTAAATGTGTAAGTCCTTATGTGGTTATTTGACCTTTGGTTAATGGGATGGACAAATATAGTCAACCATTAAGTGATTTTTAATGTTATAATATAAGGTTAAAATAGTAATTAGTGAAATAAGGTTAATTAAATTAAAACAAAACATAACGGTAGCCATTTTATCATCTTTTATGGCTAAATGAAGCAAAAAAGAAATCTAAAATAGGGATTTGATATTCGTGTAACACCCCTAACTTGTATTCTTAGCCGAAATAGGATTACGAGGCATTATCGATCAATCACAACATAATTCATACATATAGGCATTCATAATCAAAAATCCATTTAACACATTCACATTGTCCCTTCTAAGGTCCTATGAGACCTTAAAACATGCTTAAATGAAGTTCGGGACTAAACTGTATACATTTGAAAATTTTGAGAAATTTATAAAATTTTCATGTATTCAGGGGTCACACGCCCATGTGAACAGGCCGTGTGACACCAGACACGCCTATGTCACAGACCGTGTGAAAATAGGGCATACATACTAACTTGGGTCACACGGCCGACCACACACCTATGTGCCAGCTCATGTGCCATACACGGCCAGTAGACACGCCCGTGTGTCTAAGCCATGTAACTCACTGACTTGTTTTAATTAAGCATCATGGGTCACACGGTCGAGTCACATGCCCGTGTGCTCAACCATGTGGCATGAAAATAGGCTTGCTATAAGCTACTATTCTCACTTAAGTCACATGCATCCTAAGGCATCCAAATGGTACCAAATTTACAACCAAATAAGCAACCAAAACTGATCATTTCCAACATAAATCATACCATATTGAATCATTACATTTCATTTCTCAAATCTCAACCATTTCTTGACCAAAACACATACCAAAACTAGTATGAATCATTTATCATCTTTAACATTTTTTCATATGTCTCAAATTCCAACTAAATGACCAATCATATCATTCAACCTATAACCAAATCAAGGCTGGTCAATGCATCATCTCAAACTCATACCAATACATGCCATTTCTTAAACCACATTATTACTACATTTGCATTCCAAGCCAAAACACAAATTCATAACATAAGCCAACTACACATTTTATACTAACCATGCCAAATCATAAGGCCACATTATAACCATCAACCAAAATCATTAATAAGCCATTTCAAATGACCATATACATTTCTAAAAAAGACCATATCAAAAAGACCATAGCCTATACATGCCATAAAACCAAGCCACAAGGTGTAAAATACCGAAAATCAATAGCCAGATAGTGTGATGCGATTTCCATTGACTCCCAACCCGAGCGAACATCTAGGACACTATAAAACATAGAAAAATAACACAAAGTAAGCTTCACAACTTTGTAAGTTCATACGTGAGCCTAAAATGATCACAACATTCATATAGCAATTCGAAATAGATAAATCATTAACATTTAAAACATTAATTCTTGAGTTAACATCAAATTATTCATGTCCTCATTCGCAAGTTCTCAACTTCATATAACTCGATACTTGAGTAGTTTTTCGTACATACCTGTACTGATACCTTTCTATTTATCACCCATACTCTTATCAAACATTTCTGGTTTATAAATGCTTATGATACAAATTCATCGATTTTTCGATGGCATAGACCAACTATGGTCTTACACATACATTGACAAGGCTCTGCCGTGGTCTTTCTTTCACATGCCATAACCTGGTTATGGTTTTATTAGTCGATTTTCATATCTATACTTAGTTTAAACAACTATTATTCATATCTCACATAACATTCAATATATACTTCATTATAGTCAAATAAACACTTTTTGACATGAAACATACTTATACTCAATTCTTTCTCATTTAATATACATAATACAATATGAACTCATCAATTTACTTTCATTCGATTCTCACATAAGTTCTGTACGTACCTGTATTAATTATTCTGACCGTACTTTAATTCTCGTCTTGACTATGCCCGTTGAATCATTTGATATTTTGCACACTAAGTGCCATTCTCAATATCTCACACATTAAGTGCCATCCTCAATATTTTGTACACTAAGTGCCATATTTGATGTCCCATATGCTAAGTGTTGTACATAGCTGAAGCTATCTCAAATCGCATACTAAGTGCCAAATTTAGCCGAAGCTATATCGAACCGCACACTAAGTATTTAGCCGATATGTCATGAAACATAACAATAGCCACGTATATACAATTTATACGATATCAAAGTATTAAAATCATAAATATAACAATACTTGTTGCATACGAACTTACCTCGATTGTTAAAACGACGAAACGAATCGACTAGTTAGATACTTTGTTTTCTTCCGTTCTAGATCCAAATCTCATTTTTCTCAATCTATATAATAACAAAATTTACTTATTTAATCATTAATTCATTCAATTTAACACATTTTGACATTTCCCCTATTATTCCATATTTTTGCAATTTAGTCCTTATCACATAAAATCACAATTTCATGAAATTAAACACAAACCCAAGCTAGCCAAATTTTCCATATATTACTCTCAACCTATATTTTCAATTTATTTCACATTTCAGCCCCTCAATTTACACTTTTCACAATTTAATCCTTATTTGACATTTTTACCAAAAATCACTTAATAAAACATATTAATCTATCAACAATTATTCATTTTCCATCATCAACACTCAAAAACATCAAGTTATCATCAATGGAAACTCACAAATTCATCAAAAAATTCAAAAATTAGGGTACGGGCTAGCAGAACACAAAGCAACAATTACAAAAACATAAAATTCATCAAAAAATCGAGCTCAAAATGTACATCAATTAAAAACAACAAGGCCGAACCCTATAATGCTTCCATGGCTGCTTCTTTTATCTATATTCGGTGGAAGATAAAGCAAAATAACATGATTTTGGCTTTTATTTTATTTATTATTAACTTTAATTACCTTTTTACCTTTTTACCTTTTAAAAACATTAATAATTACACCAAATGCCACTCCACTAACACCCACTATCTCATAAATGGGCTATTTGCCACATAAGGACCTTCACTTTTATGTTCTATAGCTATTTGACACCTTTAGCTTATAGAACCCAACTTTTATGCTTTATGCAATTTAGTCCTTTTTACCAAATTAACCACTTAAACGATAAAATTCTTTACAAAAATTTCACACAACTCTAATATCATGCTGTAAATATCAAAATAATAATCAAATAAATTTTTCAATGTCAGATTGTGTCTTGAAACCATTATTCCGATTAACCCTGAAAATGGGCTGTTACATTCGGCACTTGCATAGCTTGATTTAGGTATGTTTTCAGCTCAATTTTTGATGATTTATATGTTTTTGTGATCATTTCTTTGAGTACTAGCTAGCCCGTATCTTTGGTATTTGATGATGTAATATGAATTTTTGATGATAGATTATCATATTTTGTAAAGTGATTTTTAGTGAAATTACATAAAAGGGGTTAAATTTGTGAAAAGATGAAAATGTGTGGTTAATGTGCAAAATATTGATAAATATGGGCTAGTAAGGAGCCTATAGAAATTTGGCTAGCTTAGGTTTAATTGAAATTATGGTAAATTGTGTTTTTATGAAATAGGGACTAAATTGTAAGAAATGTGAAAGTTTAGGGCCAAAGTGAAAATTTGCTTAAATATGTGTTCAAAGACTAAATCGATTGAGTTGGCAATTAAATGGATTAATTTTGAATATATAGATCAAGAATGAAAGATAACGGACTTAGATCGAGGCAAGAATAAAGTACTGGATTAATCGACTACTTTCATTATTTCTACGACTACTTTCATTATTTCTACGACTAAGGTAAGTTCATGTGCAAATAAATGTCTTTAAATTGAATTATATGTGTTTATTTTTCATTGAATTGTTATAAATGTTGAACGAGCAATTACGAGCAAGAATCGACAGAGTTATGACATCCGAAAGACTCGTACAAACCTTAGGAGTAGTATAGGATACGAATGTCATGACATTAGGTTACCGAGATGTGATTGCATGTAAGACCATGTCTGGGACATTGGCATTGTATTGTGATTACGTGTAAAACCATGTCTGGGACATTGACACCGTATTATGATTTCGCATAAGACCTTGTTTGGGACAGTGGCATTGATATATGATAACATGTAAGACCATATCTAGGATATGTCATTGTGCAAGCTTATGTGATTTTCGAGTATCCTTAACAATTCTGAATGGTTCATTGGGAAAATTCAAGTTGAGAAAGAATGTGTGAATGAGATACGTGACCTAGGTATGTACGAGATTTGTGCCAGTATTGAAAACAGGAAGTATTTGATGAATGCGATTAAGATATTAAATATTGTTCAATGAGAAAGGTTTGTGAACTTGTATGTGTTTAGCTGTGCTTACCATATTTGAATTGATATGCAAATATTCATATGGTGACTTTATTTTTATATGGCTTACTAAGCTTTTAAAGCTTATTGTGTTTATTTTTCACTATTTTATAGATTATCAAAGCTAGCTTGAACTCGGGGATCATCGGGAAAAGTCATCACACTATTGATCATCTCATTGGTACTTTTGGAGCTTTGTATATATGGTATATGGCATGTATAGGCTAGTGTTATCTTGATATGTTTTGAGTTATGATTTTGAGCCATGAGATTTGGCTTGTAAATGTTAGTATGTATTTGGCCATTTAAGTTGGCTTAAATTGTGTGTTTCATAAGTGATATACGTGATGTATATAATGCCTTATATGTTGGCTTGTTTGGTATGGTTATAAAGTTGCTCTTTTAGATAGTTGTAAGTTGGAGTATTATTACTTGGAAGTTGGTATATTGTGGTTTGATTTTAAAATGATGATATTGTATGTTTTGTGACATGAAATAGTTGATAAGTTGATAAGGAAATGCATTTGGTACTTTTGTAAGCTTTGATGATTTTGGAATAATGATTAATGTTTTAAATATGGAATTTAGTAGTTGAAGTGGTTGAGGATAGATGGCATGAAATGTGTATGAAATAGCATGCTTTGTTTGCTTATATATGTATAAAATGGTGCAAATTTGATGTGTTTAAGGTATGCTTGAGGAGGGTGAGAAATGTGGCTTTTACCAAGCCTATTTTCACTCTACACGGCTGAGCACATGGGTGTGTGGCTCGACCGTGTGTGACATATGGCCTTGGTACACGGCCGTGTGTCGCCTGGGGTACCCTTTCGAATTAAGTCAGTCTACCCTACAGGTTTGACATGGCCTAGACACACGGGCGTGTCTATTGGCCATGTGTGGCACATAGGTTTGTGGCCGACCGTGTCACCCAAGTCAATAACCCCTTCAGATTTCCCACGGCCAAAGCACACGGGCGTGTCTCTGGCCATGTGGTGCAAGTTAGTATGTATGCCCTGTTTTCACATGGCCTATGACACGGGCATGTCTGGTGGTCGTGTGAAGCACACGGCTTGTTCACACGGGCATGTGACCCTTTAATATTTGAAAATTTTCTAAGTTACCCAAAGTTTGCAAATGTTATCGGTTTAGTCTCGAACCTTTTCCAAGCATGTTTTAAGGTCTCATAGGGCCGTATAAGGGACAATGTGAATGTGTATTATGAATGCTTAAATGTATGTGTATTATTCGGTAATACCTCGTAACCCTATTCCAGCGACAGATACGGGTTGGGGTGTTACAGGCAAAATGGTAATTTTGCGTAGGATGCAATAGAATGCAAATGTTTATGAAATGTGATAGATTAATAGTCAAATTTATCCATATAGATCTGAAAAGACCAACTATGGAACTAGATCGAGGAAAGAAAAAGGTTTCAAATTAGTTGAAATTCAAAAACGAACTATTTTTCAGGTAAGTTTGTAATAGTCTGGTTTAGACTCTAGTCAGAATAGTGGTTTTGAGACCACAAATCTGAGTCAAAAAAGTATTTTTCATATTATTTTCTGTGTTTACAGCATGATATATGATATGTGTGAAAATTTCATATGAAAATTTTACCGTTTGTGTGTTCAATTTGATAAAAATGACCTAATCACAGAATTTGTAAAGCGGCTTGCTATTTGTTAAATTTCCTAATTAATGTGTCTTTATAATTGAGAGGTCCTTATGTGGTTAATATACCATTGAACTTATGAATGGACATTAATGGCCTTAATTAACATGAATTATATGTTTTATTATAAAGGACAAATTAGTAAATGATGTATTAAATGAATTAAAATAAAACAAACATGAAAATAAAGGCCATTATCATCCATCCACCACCGAATTTGAAAGAAAAAGGGCTCTAAAAGCTTTGTCCATTCGGCCATTGTCAAGTACAATTAGGTATGTGTTTTTGATCGGTTTCGATAATTTTTACATTTTTGAGATTGTTGCTTAGAAATCTATCAAGCCCATGTCTCAATTTTTGAATTTGATGATGAATTTGAGTTATGCCATTGATGAAATTGTAAGCTTGTGATATTAGTTGATGGAAAATGAAAGATATGGGTTGGGTTAATATGTTTTGTATTTGAATTTTTTATGAATTTGAGTATTTTGGACTAATTTGTGAAAATGAGAAATTGAGGGGCTAAAATGTGAAATAAATGAAATCTATGGGCTTAAATGGGTTAGAGGAAAATTCGGCCTAGCATGTGTAATATGAAATTATGTGTATTTTGTGATTTTATGAATTAGGAACTAAAGTGTTAAAATGTGAAAGCTAATTTGTAAAATGCCCTAAATATGTGTATGGATTGAATTGAATGATTTGGTGAATAACAGAGTTAAATTTGAATGTGTTTAGATCAAGAATCAAAGAAAACAGAATTAGATCGGGGGAAAATGAAAGTAGTTGAATAGCTGTTCGTTTCCGTTCAATCTCGTACGAGGTAAGTTGATATACAAATAAATGTGTTTGAATTGTATTATTACTGCTTATATGTTAATGAATAGTGATGAATGGTTATTTGAGTTGAATATGAGAAATCTGAGGAAGTTCTAACAATGTGACAACGTCTGAAAAGTCTCGTATGAACCATAGGAATAGTTAGGATACATATGTCATGACATAGGATTCTGATATGTGATTTCGTGTAAGACCACATCTGAGACTTTGGCATTGATTTGAGATTTATGTGTAAAACCATGTTTGGGACATCGGCATCATTGAGAATGAAAAGTAAGTATATGTTTAATTGTGATTAAAAGATGATATGTGATATTCATGAAAGTGAAAATATACTATATGTGTAAGTGAAGTGAATTGGGATTATATGATTTGTATATGAACAAATGAGTATGATGTGCTTCATAAAATGTATACTTGAAATGGTTATGAATCCTAAATAAATGTATTAAATTATACTTGATTCATGAGTTGTATTTTTTTGTATATGCCTCACTAAGCTTTCAAAAGCTTACTTTGTGTGTGATTTTAATTGTTTTATAGATATCAAAGCTACTAGGAGCTCGAGGATCATCAAGGATCATTATCACATTATCAAACTTAACTTTGGTGTCTTTTGAAAGTGTAAATAACTAAGTATGGCATGTATAGTCTAGTTAAATTGAGATATTTTTTGAGTTGTAAATATTTAGCCATGTGATATGGCTTTGTTTTGGTTGTGTTTATGAATGAATTTTGGTAAGTGATTATTTGGGAAATTGGTAAGATTTTGGCATGAGATTGAATGTAGTAAATTGAAGTTATGAAACATATGTTTTGATAATGTTTTGATTGCTATGTGTGCTTGAGATTAGGGTGGCAAATTGGCTTTGCAAATGACCTATTTTTGTCCACATAGGCAGAGACACGGGCGTGTGTCTCATCTATATGTGACACACAGTCATGTTACATGACCGTGTTTCCCTTGGGCTAGTCTTACAATTTAAAGTCAGTCTCAAGCACGGCCTAGACACACGGGCATGTTTGGTGGCCGTGTGAGGCACACAGCCTTGGCACATGGGCGTGCGAGGCCATTTCAAAGGCTACATCGGCTAGACATATGGGCGTGTGGTTAGCTGTGTGACCCAAGTCAGTTTCGAACACGGCCAAGGCACACGAGCATGTCTCCGGCCTTGTGGAACAAGTTAGTATTTATGCCCTGTTTTCACATGGTCTAAGACACAGGCATGTCTGTTGGCCGTGTGAGGCACACGGCCTGTGCACACAGCCGTGTGACCTATTATTTCATGAAATTTTTATATGTGATCGGTTTAGTCTTGAACCACTTTTAAGCATGTTTTAAAGTCTTGTAGCACCTCATAAGGGACATTGTGAATGAATTTTGTTTAAGATTGTATAAATGTATGTGAATGAGATGTATTGTCTAGTAATGCCTCATAACCCTATTTCGAAGTCGGATACGGGTTAGGGGTGTTATGTAACATCCTGAATTAGGGCCTAGTCAGAATAGTGGTTTTGAGACCACAAATTTGAGATAGAAATAATTATTTTATGCATGTTACGAGGTCCATGATATATATGCATGCCTATGTGAAAATATTGATGAGAAATTTTACCGATAAGGTGTCCAATTGAGTTATTAGGACTAATTTGCAATAAGTGAAAAACATGTGTTCTCGTTGATTTAAGGGCTTAATTGTGATAAGATTTGAAATTTGAAGTCCTTATTTGGCAATTAGACCATTATATGTCATTATGGACAAAAATGGGCATAGGAGGGATAAAATATCAAAGTTATAATGGAAGGGCATTTTGGTCCATTGGTTAATAAAAGAATTAAGAGGGAAAAATAGTCAAAATTTGTGTCCATCTTCATCATCCTTGGCCGAATTTCACAAAAAGCCATAGCTAGGGTTTCTTTCATCTTTCAAGCTCAAAGTAAGTGCATTCTAGCCCTGTTTTTAATGTTCTTTATATTTTTGAAATCCTCGTAGCTCGATTTAGCTATTTCTACCCTTAATTTGAGATAGATTTCATGTTCAAAAACATACCCATGAATGACATGCTTGTGCTTTGATGTCTAATGGAAGAATATGGAGGTTTGATGTAACAGTCTGATTTAGACCCTAATCGGAACAGTGGTTTTGGGACCACGAATTCGAGTCAAAAAATATTTAAAAATTATTTATTGTGTTTATTATGTGTGCATTTATGTGTGTGAAAATCTCGTTTGCAAATTTTACTGTTTGGATGTTCGATTTAATAAAAGCGCGTAATCGCGTAAATTGAAAACTTGATAATTTAAAGCATAAGGGCTAAATTGTTAGTGGCTTTGTAATATGGAGTATTTAAGTTGTAATTTGTCCATGATAGCATGTAGTGGACGGTAGTGACCTTAAGTTATAATTCTTTTATATTTATGTTTAAAGGTTAATATGGTAATTTATGAAATAACATATATTATAATAAAACATAAAAAAATTAAATAAGCATGTATAATTCTTTGTTCTTCCCGAAACTTGAGAAAGAAAGAAAGAAAATATAGCTTTGTTATATTCAACCATTCTAAAGCTTGATTCAAGGTTAGTTTGGTTTCGGTTTTTGATAATTTTTATGTTTTTGAGATCGTTGCTTCAAATACTATCCGACCCACGCTAGAATTTATGATTTTGATGAATATTTTGAGTTATGCCATTGATGAATATTTGTGTTTTGTGATGTTTGATGATGAAATATTAAAGATATGTTTTAGATTAACATGTTTTATATTGGAGTTTTTGAAGATTTTGAGTTATTAGGACTAAATTTCAAAAATAATAAATTGAGGGACTAAAATGAAAAATAAATGAAATGTGTGTATTTATATGTGTTAGATGAACATTCGGCCTAAGCATGTTGAATGAAGATTTTGTATATTTTGTGTTTTATGCAATTAGGACTAATTTGTAAAAGTATGAAATATCAGTGGTAAAATAGTAATTTGCCCATTTATGTGTTATTGGATTAAATTGAATGAAATTGTGTTTAAATGAGGTTAATTTGAAATTATATAGATCAAGAACAAAAGAAATCAGACTTGGATCGGGGAAAAGCAAAAATAGTCGAATAGTCGATTATAACGCTCGCCGATATCCGAGGTAAGTCTTTAAGCAATTAAACATCATTTATATTGAATGTAACTTGGTTTAATATGCTGTTTTGGTATCTACAGATTCATAAAAGAGCTAGCCGAATGTGTTTAAGCATAGAAATATTGTATTTGAGTTTAATTCGATTGAGTTATATCATTTGAAAGTACGTATAATCTATATGAAATATCTGGAGTTTTTGTTATATGAATTGTGTATGGACAACTTTATAATAGTGATATTCGGGCTTTGAGCCTAGCAGGCCTTGTGCTGGTGAACTTGATCGGGCTTTATGCCTAGCAAGCTTATTGCCGGTGAATAAAAAAAATCAGACCTTGAGTCTAGCAGGCTTTGTGCCGGTGTGTGATTCAGGCTTATGCCTAGCAGGTTTCATACTGGTGATTTATTTTCAAGCCTATGCCTATAAGATTTCAAGTTGATGTGGGAATTGAGCAAGTAAAATTGAGCTAAATGACCTTGTATATTCGGCCACATAGGTATGTACATATGTGATGTTGTCTTGGATCTTGAATATTTGGCCATGAAGGTATGCACAAATGTGATATTATATTTGAATTTGTATATTCAGCCATATAAGTAAGTACATATGTGATGTTAAATTTGATCTTGCAAATTCGTCCATATAGCTAAGCACATATGTGATATTAAATTTGGTCTTGCATATTCGGCCATATGGGTAAGCACATATGTGATATTATATTTGATCTTGTATGTAATACCCAAATACCCGTGTCCATTGATGGAGTAGGGTCACATAACATAACCTGTTCAACTCCTCTATAGAATGTTTCGCGTACATAAAAATCAGATTTGCACTTTTAAATTTCAATAATTTCAAATCCAATGTAATTATATAATTATAATAGTAATAGCATGTTTCCATCAGTGACTTCTATAGTATGCGCATACAAAAGAGTAAAAGTGTAAAGTCTTGAGCTTAAATGAATAACATCATACAACTAAAACTTTTCTATTCATTTGGTGATTTTTCTCCTCTTGACCGAATACCCATACATAATATATATCCCAATTGCTTAATATGTTAGTTCAAGCATAACATAATTACACTCATATCACTAATATGAACTTATATGTCAAGTTGATTAACACTTCAAGATTTATATCTAAACCATTATCAAATCCATACATACGACTTTAGCCATATTCGCATGGCTTTATATATACAATATTATCAAAAATATCAACCTCCCAAAATATTATCCTATACATGCCCTAATGTCTACTAGAGTTTTAAACAAAGGTACCAAAAAGGTTGTCAAAAGATGCGATGACTTCGTAATAGTTCCAAGCTTTCCTCGACAAGATGATCTATACAAAACCAATAAACACACCAAGTGAGTTATTAACTCAATAAGTCCTAAGAAATTTCAAGAATGTAATAATCCGATTATCTTAACAAAAATAAAATTTCAATCCAATACTAGCCGAATTCAAACATGATATCACAAGAAAATCTTATGTCACATATGTGCATTATTTTGGTACATACTTACCCGAATTCACTATGTACTCCTACACCATTTAATCACAAATTGAAAATACCATGGTAAATGTCATATACAAATCATTGGCGTATATGTAAATGACATACAATGTCCAATTATTTAAATAAGCACAAATCAAGCCGCTCCATCTATCAATTCAATCTCCAATCCATTTAGATTCATTTATCTCTACTTTATACCTTTGTTCAAATATATATATACTAATTGAGCCGATTACCTTTCTCTTCTTTCTCTCTTCCTAAGATTATATATTAATATACAAATTAAAATCAAATCCCATGTCTAGTATCCATGCACATTTCATTACTCCCAATTTAATGTTTTAATGAATTTTCATTTGCACAAGTAATTCTCCACGATCGATATCGCACACTTAGTGCTCGATTTGAAAGTCCGCACACATAGTGCTCTTACTTATTCGCACACATAGTGCCACATTTTCTCGCACATATAGTGCCATGTAATCTCGCACACATAGTGCCACTTAGTTTTTGCACACATAGTGCCGCATAACCTTGCACACATAGTGCTGAAATTTCTTATCTATAGCTACCACAATATTATAGATAGGTCAATAATCTCACATTTGATTTTCAAAAACTCATACATACCATGGTTTCTTATCCAACTTATTTTGTGTCATTTATTAACTTAAATAACTTAAGAACTTACCTTTTTAGTCGGATGAACAACTCCGATCGGCTACTCAACCGCTTTCACTTTCCCTTTGGCCGAACTTGGCTCCCTTTGATCTTGAGCTCCAACTCCAACTAAGCAAATAAAATAACTCAATCATCGTAGCCCCAATTTATATTCACTCAAATACTATTAAGCTCATATACTTCTAATCTCATGAGTTCAACATCTTAATGCCCATTGTAATCACTCAAATAAATTTCTAATACATAAAGTAAGTCACTCAAACAATCTTAATTTAAATTCGGCAAACACACATACCAAACTATTTTAGCCAAATTCTCTATAGCACTTAAACTAAAATATGCACATTAAAACTTACTCAATTTTCATTATGCCTTTCACTCCTAAAACATAAAAAAAATATAAATCTTATTCCTTCATCCATGTCTCGGTCAATTGCTCAAATTACCCCATAAACATGAATTTTGCACTTTAACTAATCTACCATGACTCATTTAGCCTTAACACTTATTTGAACCATTGTTCATACAAGAAAGTAAAAATAAAATGAACATTCCATTTAAACCACATATGGCCGAATGCACAAAGTATTACCCAACTAACAATTCAACAAGATTAACCTCATTCCAACATCTACTTATTCAATTCAACATGAAAACAACCTCTAATTCTAACATCTTGATACACGGCCTAGTGCCCAAACCACCATAGAAATTTGATTTCCTTGACATGGCCAAGAAATGCATTTAACAATTAACTTAAAAACATAAAAAGATTTCAAAATCACTTCAAAACTTACCTCCAACTAGCAAAAGATGCCTTAGTGTAATTTATCTTTTTCTTTCCTTTTGTTTCAGTTTTTGCAAGAAGAAGAAGATGAACACTTATTTTTAATTTCTTCTTTTATTCCTATTTTTATTTTTTATTCATATTATTTATGATATTATAATCACTTATCAATATAATATTATGATTAAATTAAACTTAGTGGAGGAACATCATTACTTGGCCGGCCACTTAATGCATATTGGGCATTTTGCCATGCAAACCCAAACTTTCATACTTTGAAATTTATTTGATCCTCACACATTTTCCTAACATATTTTCTAAGTTTCTCAACTAAGTCCTTTCAAGTGAAATTCACATTCATATGACTAAATTAAAACATCAAATTTTTCACACATGCACTATCACACATAGAAGATATAAAAATTAATTTTTTTAATTTAATTAATTTTTTAATAAATTTTATGACTCGATTTTGTGGTCCCGAAACCGCATTCCGACTAGGGTCAAATTAGGGCTGTCACATTGTATATTTGGCCAAATGAGTGATGTTGGTATACGAAGTTTAATTTTGCTTTGTGAGTTGGTGTAAATGTGTGGAAGTATATTTGGATATATAATGATATTTGGTTTGGTTTAATTAAGTTGATCATATTATTGAAATGTTTGTTTGCTTATGACTTACTAAGCTAAGTTAGCCTACACTGTATGTTATGTTTATTCTATTTTATGGATTTTGGATTCAAGTTACAGGCTCGGGGATCGTCAGCAAAGTCTTTCACACTATCAACTGTCTTTGGTATTTTAATAAGCGAATTTTCGAACCTATGGCATGTATAGACTAGATTATGTTTTGGAATATTGTATTTCAGTCTATGTTAAATGTGAGCCATGAGAAAATGGCTTAATTGCTATGCATGAGTTCGGTGTTGGTTAAATTATAGTTTAAGTTTATTTTGATTATTATGCCAAGTACCATGGTTGATAATAAGTTATGTTATGTGCTTGTATTTGGAATTGATATGGATAAATAGGGTATGTTTTAATGAATGAGACTTGGTTTGATTATTAATGGGTTAAAAATGTTAATGAGATATGTGGATTTTCTAATATGAATTGATTTTGTTGGTATGGTTTGCATGGTAAATGTATGTGTACTTAAAGTGATTTAATGTTATATGAAAGTCATATAATGTATATGTTAGTACCTTAATTATGATTATAAAAATTGATTGTACATGATATAATGTACAAATGCCGAATATAAGTTGATCAAATTGAGTAATTACGTGTATATGGTTTTGTGGGTTCTATTAATGTATAATTTTGGTATGCTTTTGTACATGGCGTGGCAATGATATATATATAGGTGCATGACTTCTAGATATATATGTATATAATATTCTTTGAACATATGTTTTGGTTATAAAATAAAAATATGCTTAATTATGTGGCTTGTTAATTAACCGAAATCAATAAGTTTGTATAGGTAATTTGGGTAGTCGAATAAGTAAAAGATTAATGTGGTTTTTGTTAGTTTAAAATAGTACATTATGTGT
Organism: Gossypium hirsutum; assembly: GCF_007990345.1. Taxonomy (NCBI): domain Eukaryota; kingdom Viridiplantae; phylum Streptophyta; class Magnoliopsida; order Malvales; family Malvaceae; genus Gossypium; species Gossypium hirsutum. The sequence goes on along the minus strand of NC_053435.1, from coordinate 35,763,871 downwards.
AAATTTTTGTTTTAGTTTAATTAGTTAATTTAATGATATATCTGTATATATATGAATATGAACTGTGTTAACATGAGAATGTTTGGAATTGTACTTATGTTCTGTAATGCCTCGTTACCCTAGTCCGGTGACGGATACGGGTTAAGGGTGTTACATTTTATTAGTATCAGAGCTATGATTTAGTCTACTCTAGGACTAACGTAGCGTGTGTGAATCTAGCTATACATGCCATATTATATACTGCGATAGTGTGACGACTTCTGACAATTGAAAATGTGTTTTCGTTTAGTAAATGGATCCCGACAGAGTTGTAGCTGTACATGTGAATTAAATGAATTTGATGATTGATGTGAATCGAACATATGAGAAATGGTTTCATGTTTATGTTCAACTATGAGACCTTGTGTTAAATCGACAATTGAATTCGTTCAATACATTAAGTTGGCTAGGTATGCGATATGTACTTATGCATGTTAGATCGATTGGAATTGAATCACAAATGTGAATTGAGAAGCATAGGTGAAAATGCCTATGTCAAATATGTGAGTAAGGGTAAAACCATCGTAAATTATCGATAAGGGTGGGCTATGTGCGGAACCACCTTATAATTGCTAATTTGAATGGTTGTGTGCGAATCATTGAGCATGATGTATTGTATTGAGATTATGCTTAAGTAAAAGTATAGATATGTGATGAAATTGATTGGTGATATACATGTTTAAATAATATGAATGCAAAGAATGTGTGAAAGAGTAAATTTGTAATAAATCTGCTTGGGACAATAACAGTAACGTGATTTTGGAAAATTACCATAAATTGTGGGAGTTGAGTTAGAATCTAAATAAATTATGTAATTAAATCTTAATGAGTCTAGTTTCTTATAAAAGAAACCGTGTAAGCAAAAGAATTGCTGATAATGAGATATTTGAAGTGGTGTGGGACAGAATCAAATGACTTTGGGGTCCCCTATTCTGTTTTTAGAAAATCATTATAATTTGTACAAAAATGGTTATAAGATAAAGTTTATATGCTTAGACTCCTTAATGAGTCTAGTTTCAAATGAAATCAACAAGAACATATTTTGAATTCTATACAATGAGAAATTGGACTCATAGTGAAGAGTGGTCAGATTAGTCAAACAGTGAAATAGGGGAAACTTTAAGAAAAATATGGTATTGATTGGCCAAACCAAAAATTCTTAAAATTTTATGGATAGAATATATATGAGTCTATTTTCAGGGAAAATTAACGTCAATTGATTTGGAGTTTTATAGCTTCAGTTATAAATAATTTAGTGACTATTGCTTAGGACGATAGCTTGTTGTGAACTTGAGTATATGTTGTAAACATTGATAAAACATATAAATGAGCTGCTAATTGTTTTCTTAAGAACTTACTAAGCGTAAAGCTTACCCCCCTTCTTTCCCATGTTCTCTAGGGTTGCCAGGTTTGCTCGGGTTGGAGGCCATCAGAGATTTTATCACACTGTCGAGTTCACGCTATTGGTGTAAGTAAATCCTAGTGTTTCGAGTCTATGGCATGTATAGGGTTTTAATGTTGAGTATGTGATATTATAATCCAGCCAAAGGTGTTGGCTTGTATTGATAAAGTGTTTTGGCCACGTGAATTGGCCTATGTTGGCTAATGATGGTGTAGACCTAAATGTTTATTCATATATATGTATGATACTATCTCTTGTGATGTGAACAAATTCTATGGTATTTATTGCATAATAAAATGACTTGAGCATAATGTTTGTAGATGTTTAAGAGCTCATTTATGCCATGTTGTATGTTATTGGATAAGTATATGTGTACATGTTGCGAGGGTGACAAATGGCTTGGAAAATAGCCTTGTAATTGTCCACACGAGTAGACACATGGGCGTGTGTCTAGACCGTGTGTGGCATACGGTCTGCCCCTATGGGCGTGTTGTCCAACTGTGTGTCCCTTGCACCTAAGTTTTTCAAGTTTGTATGCATGGTAGTAGCACACGGGCGTGTGCTCTATACCCACACTGGCGTGTAAAGCTTTGATGCAAGAGATTTTCTATGTTTTTCATAAGTTTTGGTTGGGTCTCGAACCACCCCAGATGTATGTTTTGGGCCTCGTAAGCCCATATATGGGATAGATTGCATGTGAAAAGAAAAGTTTTAAATTGGTTGAAATTTTACGGCACGGTTTTTGTGTGATTGATTGAGTTTAAGTCGGGTAACACCTCAAACCCTGTTCCGGCAGGGATACGGGAGAAGGGTGTTACATTCGTAGTCTTTTAGCAGTTCTAACCATCTTCTCTATCGCAAATTCAAATCTTTTTGCGTCATTAAATACTTCAGAATTTATGATTAGAAAACACGTGACATTTCTCACCAAACAGATAGTGACACTAGATCTTCAAAGCAAATACAATGGCAGCTAACTCAAGGTCGTGTGTTGGATAGTTCTTCTCATGCGGCTTTAATTGTCTCGAAGCATAAGCAACAACTTTTCCTTCTTGCATTAAAACATAATAGAGTCCATTCAACGAAGCATCGCTGTAAACAACGAATTCCTTACCTGACTCAGGTTGTACCAGTACCGGAGCTTCAGTTAACAGAAATTTTAACCGATCAAAACTTTTCTGACATTTCTCAGACCATTCAAACTTCACATCTTTTTGAAGTAATTTTGTCAATGGAGTTGCTATCATAGAGAAATCTTTTACAAATTGTCTGTAGTAATCGGCAAGTCCCAAAAAATTGCAGACTTCAGATACATTCCTCGGAGGCTTCCAATCTAGAATAGCTGAAATCTTGCTTGGATCAACTCGGATACCGGAAGCTGATACAATATGACCCAGAAAACCAACTTCTCGCAACCAGAATTCATATTTACTAAACTTTGCATACAATTGTTTATCTCACAGAGTCTGTAACACTATTTTCAAATGTTCAGCATGCTCAGATTCATCACGTGAATAAATCAAAATATCATCAATGAATACAAAAACAAATTGATCAAGATACGATTCGAAAATTCTATTCATTAAAACCATAAATACAGCAGGTGCATTTGTTAAACCAAAAGGCATAACTAAAAATTCATAATGCCCATACCTCGTTCTGAAAGTAGTTTTAGGAATATCAGAATCCTTTACTAGCAACTGGTAGTAACCCAATCTCAAATCTACCTTAAAAAACACAGTAGCACCTTTCAACTGATCGAATAAATCATCAATTCTAGGCAGAGGGTATTTGTTCTTTATAGTCACTTTATTAAGCTGTCAGTAATCAATACACATTCTCATTGTGCCATCTTTCTTTTTCACAAACAGAACAGGAGCACCCCATGGTGAAAAACTCGGTCTAGCAAACCCTTGATCAGTCAATTCTTACAACTGAGATTTTAGTTCCTTTAACTCAATCAGAGCCATTGTATACGAAGCTATTGAAATCGGAGTAGTACCAGTACTAATTCAATGCCAAACTCGACTTCTCGAATCAGAGGCAAACCAGGTAGTTCTTCATGAAACACATCAGAGAATTCACAGACAACAGGCATCGATTCAACTTTCTTATCATTCACTTTTGAATCTAGCACATAAGCTAAGTAAGCTTCACAACCTTTCTTCATATAATTTCGTATTTTCATTGTAGATACCACAACTGGTAGTCCATTCAGATCACTAGACTCAATTCAGATTATTTCATCATTCTTACACCTTAAATCAATGACTTTTCATTTGCAATTGACAATAGCGTCATGCAAAGTTAAACAATCCATTCCCAGAATTATGTCAAATTCATCGAAAGGTAAAAGCATCAGATTACCAAGAAAACAGATATCTCGTATCATTAACGGGCAATTCTTGCAGACTTTATCAACCAAGACACTTTTCCCTAAGGGGTTCGATACTCTAATTACGAATTCAGTAAACTCTACAAGCAAAGTCTTACTATGCACTAAATTCATACAAATATAAGAATGCGTTGATCCAGGATCTATCAATGCAATCACAGAAGTATCATAGAGAGTAAAAGTACCAGTAATCACGTCTAGAGACGAGGCTTCCTCACAAGCTTGGATAGCATAGGCTCTGGTAGTTGCTCTGGCCTCAGATCTAACAATAGTATCTCCAGTAGCTCTTTGATTGCTACTTGCATTTCTTGCATTTCTGGAAGGTCTACCTCTAGCTGAGGTGTTACTCGGTCTCAGATTTTGTACTTTCTCTTACTCAGCAGGTTCAGAACAATCTCTTATGAAATGATCTAGAGATCCACATCGAAAACAGGCTCGATCATTCAATCTACAATTTCTCGGATGTCTTTTCCCACAGTGTTTACATTCAGATCTCTCAGATCGAACATTCCTGACACTTGCAAGAGAAGTAACAGGAGCTCTGAAATTCGAATGTGATCTAGCTCGATCTCAATTCGAGTGTCCCACATTAGCATTTGGACGGCTATGATCATCTCAGAATTTCTTTGGCATAGACTGAAATGATCTACTTGAAGATCTCTTTCTAACATCCCTAACTTCAGAATCAGCTTTTCTTTTTTTCTTTACTTAACTCTTCAACTTTACATGCTTGCTCAACCAGCACTACAATTTCTTTAATTTCTAGAATTCCAACTAACAGACGGATATCTTCGTTTAGTCCATTTTCAAACCTTTTGCACATTATTGCTTCATTCGATACACATTCCCGAGCATACTGGCTCAATCTCACAAATTCACGTTTGTATTCAGTAACAGACATACGACCCTATTTAAGCTCGAGAAACTCTTTACGTTTCTGATCAATGAATCTTTGGCTGATATATTTCTTTCAGAATTTAGATTGAAAGAAATCCCAAGTAACTCGTTCACTCGGGAGTACAGATATTAAAGTTTTCCACTAATGATACATCGTATCTCTTAGAAGCGAAACGACACATTTAACACATTCCTTAGGACTCAGAGACATTTCATCAAACACTCGTATTGTATTTTCCAACCAGAATTCGGCTCTTTAAGCATCATCATTCGTTGTAGCTCGAAATTCTTCAGCCTCATACTTTCTAATCTTATCAACTGGTGGTCTACTCAACTATACCAGATTCACTCGTGGCATATCAGGAGTTTAAGAAGGATTAACCGGGGGTGGAGGTTGTTGTATAGTCAAATTGGTTCTAATGTATTGGGTGAACCATTCATTCGTCATCTGATAGAAGGCTTGCTTAGCCTCGCTATCACGGCTACTCATAGCCGGTCGTGAATCATATTGCACTGTCCTTTGCACGGGAGCAGGCGCATTACTTTCAACATTGTCAGCTATAGCTCTATCGGGATCCATTTGCTATATAAAAGCACATTTCAAAGTCAGGAGTTATCACACTATCACAGCTTCAGATATATGGCATGTATAGCTAGACTCACATACGCTATGGTAGTCCTAGAACTGACTAAGCCATAGCTCTCATAACAATAAAATGTAACACCCCTAACCCATAACCGACATCGAATTAGGGTTACGAGGCATTACCAAACAGACATAACATTTTACCCCTAACCTATAACCGACATCGGATTAGGGTTACAAGGAATTACTAGACAGACATAACATTTAATTCAGACTCACAGATATTATTTAATATCATTTCATAAGCAATCATCTCTTAAGATAGTCTACGAGACCTAAAACATGCGTTTAAGAATGATTAGAGCTAAACCGAACACATTCATAAAATTCAGAACATAAATTTTTTTTTTCAATTCTGTTGAGGTCACACACCCGTGTAACCAGGCCGTGTGCCTCACACGGGCATCAGACACACCCATGTGAACTAGCCATGCCAAAACAGGGTAACCATACTGACTTTCACCCACGGCCAATAGGCACGCCTGTGTGCTATGGCCGTGTGATACTCGGCTAACTACTGACTTTTAGCCCACGGCCACATGACACGCCCGTGTCCCCTGACCGTGTGGCACCATGTAGGCTTGATTTAAGCCAATTTGCCACCTCTTTTTGGGTCCAATCCTACAAGCAATAATATACAACATTCATACCAAAATTTCCAACCAATTCCATGCTTAAGAATGACCAAAACACATTAGAACTTAGCACATTACAAGCATACATCAAAACTATACACAAACTTATCATTTGTTAGCCAACTCCCATGGCATACATGCCATACTTTAAAATAGACATACTTTAATATACTTTAATATACACAACAAAACTTATATACGTAGACCTTCTAGCCTATACATGCCATACTTTAAAATATTTACACTTTCAAAAGTACCAAAATGAGATCGATAGTGTGGTGACGATCCTCGACTATCCCCGAGCCTTCAGTAGCTACAATAACTGTAAAACAGACAGTAAACACACAGAGTAAACTACAAAGAGCTTAGTAAGCCAAATACAATTGGTCAAACTACTAAATCATATAAGTACAATTCAACCATATAGATTCATAACCATTTCATAGAATAATTCATAAACTTAACCATGCTCCTTTGTTTACATATATGTCATGCTTCAATTACATACATATTTCACAGAAACAGAATTTTTCATATTCAGAAATTTAGTACGATACAAACGTACCTGCATAGGTTATACATTTCATAAACTCAATTTCAAATTTCGTACGCTATCATTATATGTGTCAGAAACAATACAGATGCTCATAAACAAGTACAATGCCGACGTCCTGGACGTGGTCTTACATGTAATTCAATATCGATGCCTCTATCCCAGACAGGGTCTTACACGAAATCAAATACGATGCCGATATCCCAGACATGGTCTTATACATAAATCTCAATCAAGGCCTGTGTCCCAGACACGATCTTACACGATGTCTCAAACAGATGTCAAATTTTCGTAGAAACATACAAAGCTTTTCAAATATTAACATATTATCATACTTTACTCCAAAGATATTCATCAGGCACTCAAGGCCATCCAATACAGATTACAGTTTATATGTGCAAAATTTATTTTAATTAACACATAATTGTAATTTGACTTACCTCGGACGGATTTCGGATAAAACGAGTCGACTATTCAACTATTTTGGACTTCCCCCGATCTAAGTCTGATTTTCTTTATTTTTGATCTAATACAATACAAATTCAACCATTCAATCATTCATTTCATTCAATTTAATCCATATACACATATTTAGGGCACTTTACATTTTAGCCATTATATTTTCACACTTTGACAAGTTAGTCCATTTTTCCAAAATCACCAATATGCAAAATTTCTTTGTAACAAGGGCTAGCCAAATTTTCATGGCTTCTATGTAAGCCTATACAACATGTTCAATTCACAATTTAGTCCTTCAAAACCTAATTTTCAAAATTTAACCCAAATAGCTCAATTTCATCAAAAACTCAAAGACAAAACTTATAAACCATCTACCAAGCCTTCATAATTCATTCAAAAACATCACAAAACTCATGATATTAACAATGGCATTTCATGAAATCTTTAACAGAAATAGAAATTCAGACATGGGCTTTGAAGAACACTAAGCAACGATCACAGAAACGTAGAAATTATCAAAAACGGACTAAAATCTATAACTTAATTAAGCTTTAATCTAGCTGAACCCTAAATGCTTTTATTTATTTTCTTTCTCTTTGAATTTCGGCAAGTGTGGATGAACATTTCATCCATTAACATGTTTTATTTTATTATATCACTAATTATTTTACTTTTTCCCATTTTGCCCTTATTATATATACAAAAATTCCACCTACCAATGTCCATATTTGTCCACCATTAAAAAAATGGTGAATTTGACATGCAAGGACCTTTATTTTAAAAGCCAAGCCAATTAGGTGCTTTAACATTTAGCACTCAACTTTTACACTTTACGCGATTTAATTCTTTTTCATAATTAAGCACAGAAACAGACATTAAATAACAGAAATTTCACAGATGTAAATTCACATATCACAGACACAAAAAATACTATTAAATTATTTTTAGGACTCAAAGTTGTGGTCCTGAAACCGCTATTCTGACTAGGGTCAAAATCAAACTGTTACATTACTTGTAGTCAAATATCGATGCCACTGTCCCAGATAGGGTCTTACACAAAATCAAAATGATGCCAACATCGCAGGCGTGGCCTTACACGTAAAACATAAGTCGATGCCAACATCCTAGATGTGGTCTTAAACGATAACACATATCGGATCCTATGTTATGACATATGTATCCTAACTATTCTTAAGGTTCGTACGGAGCTTTTCGGATGTCAGAACTTTGTCGGAACTTTCTCTGATTTCATACATTCAGCTCTCATATTCATTCACCATAATTCAAATATCATATAATTAGTTATAATTCAATTTAACACATTTATTTGTATATCGACTTACCTCGTACGAATTCGGATAGACGGACTCAACTACTCGATGACTTTCGACTTTCCCCAATCTAATTCCTTTTTCTTTAGTTCTTGATCTATATAAATTTAAATTTAACTCTTTTATCCTCCAAATAATTCAAATCAATCTACAAACACACATTTAGGGCATTTTACAAATTAGCCCTCACATTTTCACATTTTTGCACTTTAGTCCCTAATCACAAAAATCACAAAATATAAAAAATTTCTTTAGACATATGCTTGGCCAAATATTTCTATAGCTCATACAAGCCCACATATTTCATTTATTTCACATTTTAGTCCCTCAAATTACAAATTTAATTGTTTAGCCCATTTTACTCAAATTCATCAAAAATTCAAAGACAAAATATAATCAACCCAACACATATATTTAATTTACTAACATCAAACTTCATAAAGCTCATAGTTTGATCAATGGCATAACTCAAAATCATGAACAAAATAAAATATTGAGACATGGGCTTGATAGAATATAGTTCAACTATCACAAAAACGTAGAAATTATCGAAAATAGATCAAAATCATACCTTAATCAAGTAATCAAAGTGCCAAAACCCTAAAACTCATTTTCTTCTTCCTTTTCTTTGATATATTCGGCCAACAAGAATGATAATGGGCAAATTTTATGTTTTGTTTTATTTATTATGGCTTTAATTACCAAATACTAATTTTGCCCTTAATTAAATAACATATAAAACATAACATTAAGGCCATAAATGTCCACTCATACTTTCAATGGTAAATATAAACATAAGGACCTCACAATTAATAAGCCATATCAAACAGGAACTTTTAACAATTAGCAAGCCATTTTTTACAATTTACGCGATTAGGTCCTTTTATCAAATTGGGCACACAAACGACTAAATTTTCATACAAAATTTTCATACATGTCAATTCACATATTTTAAACACAAAATAATCTTAAATATTTTTCTGACTCGGATTTGTGCTCTCGAAACCTTTATTCCGACTAGGGTCTAAATCGGACTGTTACAATTCTCCCCCTCTTAGGAATTTTCATCCCCGAAAATCTTACCGTTGAACAGATTCGGATATTGTTGTCTCATAACATCTTCAGGCTCCCAGGTAGCCTCTTCGACACCATTTCGATGCCATAATACTTTTATTAACGGAATTTTATTGTTCTACAATTCTTTAACCTCACGAGCTAAGATACGGATCGGTTCTTCTTCGTAGGTCATATCAAACTGAATCTCAATCTCAGACTAAGAAATCACATGTGAAGGATCAGATCTATATCTTCGAAGCATCGATACGTGAAACACGTTATGAATCTTTTCTAGCTTGGTGGCAATAACAATCTATATGCAACCAGTCCAATATACTCGATAATCTCATACGGGCCGATGAACCTCGGACTCAATTTGCCTTTTCTGCCAAATCGAAGTACTTTCTTCCACGGGGATACTTTCAAAATCACTTTGTTGCCGATCTCAAATTCAGTGTCTTTTCTTTTCAAATCTGCATAAGATTTTTGTTTATCGGAAGTTGCTTTCAGACTATCTCGGATCACTTTTACTTTTTGTTTAGTTTCTTTTATCAAATCAACCCCGTGTATCATATTCTCCCTGAGCTCAGTCCAAACAAAGGTGTACAGGCATTTGTGACCATAAAAGGCTTCGTATGGTGCCATTTTAATGCTCGATTAAAAACTATTGTTATAAGCGAATTCAATCAAAGGTAAATATTGTTCCCACGTACCTTCAAACTCAAGAATGCAACATCTCAACATATCCTCGAGTATCTAAATAATCCGCTCAGATTGACCATCTGTCTACGGGTGAATAGAAGAACTGAAGTGTAATTTCGTACCCAGAGCATCTTGCAATTTCTTCCAAAATTGCGATGTGAATCTCGGATCTCTGTCTGGCACAATAGATAATGGCACACCATGCAATCTCACAATATCAGAAATGTATAATTCAGCTAACTTATCAAGTAAGTAGTCGGATCGTACCGAAATAAAATGGGTTGATTTCGTCAATCGATCAAATACGACCCAGATTGCATCTTTCTTTCTCAGAGATAGGGGCAAACCTGAAACAAAGTCCATTTCACTCTATCCCATTTACATTCTGGAATCATAATTTGATGCGATCGCGCCCCATGGTTTAGCTAGTTCGAGCAAGGATTCTATGGTGCTACCACAAGGTCCTGTTACTCGAGCTCGAGCTAAGAAGTTTAAAGAGTCTATCACAGCTTTTGTAACTCAACTTTGGATTGAAACGCCATTAGGACACTCCGAGAAAGCTGATTCCAGTTCCTTGAACTCACCATGCAACTACCTGCAAGTCCAGCTCAACTCATCGAGCTCGCCACCAGCTCACTTCTAGTTCCCTAGCTCGGGTCCAGCTCACTACCAGCTCATGAGTCCAAGTCCAGCTCGGTTTTAGCTCATGAGTTGAATTCTAGCTCATGAAGACTACTTTGACTTCATTTGACTGCTATTAAATTTTTATTAAATAAGTTCATTAATTAGTTAATTAATAATCCACATATTAAATTTAGTTCACATTAGTTTTATTAAATATGTCTTAAAAGTGTTTACTGATATTAATTAAATTGTCATAACCGAATTTAATGTTTACATTTGTGTTCACATTAGCTTGAATTAATTCTGTTCACATTTTCTTGTAGAAACTCAATGGATGTATGGAGCTTGAAGCAACATGTCTTTTTGGAGGTGCATGGACGGTTAAGGTGTAATATCCTGATTTTGGGCCTAGTCGGAATAGTGGTTTCGTGACCACAAAATCCGAGATAGAAATAATTATTTTATGATTATTTTAAGGTCTATGATATGATTGCATGATCGTGTGAAAATTTAGTGAAGAAATTTTATGCATAAAGTGCTTAAATTGAAATTAGGGACTAAATCGAATAATTTGCAAAACTTGCATTCTAGAAGTTCTAGTATGAAATTGTTTTGAAATATTAATTAGGAGGTCTTAAATAGGAATTTTACCAATTTCTAAGTCTATGGACAAAAATTGGACATGGATGGAATTTTTGGAAAGTTTAGTAGTAAGGGCATTTTGGTCATTTAGGGGTAAAATGAATTAAAATACAAAATTAGAAGCCAATTTTGCTCATCTTCAACCCCATGGCCAAATATAGCAAGGAGAAACCATGGCTAGGGTTCTTCAAGCTTCCAAGCTCGATTGTAAGTCTATTCTAGCCCCGTTTTTCAAGTTCTTTACGTTTTTGGAGTCTCGGTAGCTCGATTAAGCTTATGCTAGCAATAATTTAACCTAGGGTTTATATTTGGAAAAATACCCATAGGTGAAATTTTTGTATTTTTATGTTTTATGATAGAATATGAGGTTTTAAATTATGTTAGATAACTTGTGCTACCCGATTTTAAGCGAAAACTAGCAAAAGGGCTTAATCGGTAAAAATACCTAATAGTCATAAGTACATGTTAGAGGGAGAATTTGATGTTGCCATAGAAGGGAAAAATGATCGGCATGTCATAAAACATAAGAAAATAGGCTTAATTTTAATTCACGAGCTTTGGGGCAAAAGTGTAAATGTGCAAAAGTTTAGGGGCAAAATTGTAATTTTTCCAAAATATGATTTTGGGTCAATTTGAATAATGTGAGTCCTAATTAGACTATATTTTAAATGATAGAGCAAGGAAAACTAAAATTCGGGCTAAAATGGGGAAAATACCAAGTTGTGGACGAAATGGTAAAAGTAGCCATTTTCGCATACGAGGTAAGTTCATATGTAAATGTTGGTAACGTAGTTATTATTTTAAATGTTTTTATGTTATTTAAATGATATGATGATATGCTGATTTTTTTTTATCGTGAAATATTATGCTTTCTGGTTAATGTTGAGTAATATGCAAATTATGTTTACTACTTGATAAATATGAATTGCTACCGAGTATCGGTTCCGATATTCCATGGAAGATGGCAAATGTGAGATCGAGGGAAAAAGCCCGTTTGAACCTTAGGAATAGATTAGGATACAAGTGACATGTCACTAGGATGGTTGAGCATCCGAACTCGTTGAGTTGAGTCCGAGTTCACTTATGGATGCAAATGTCCGAACTCGTTGAGTTGAGTCCGAGTTCGTGAGATGTAACCAGGCATCCGAACTCGTTGAGTTGAGTCCGAGTTCATTTATGGATGCGAATGCCCGAGCTCGTTGAGTTGAGTCCGAGTTCACTTAGGGGCGGGTTACATGATTTCTTGATTACATATGTAGCACTTATGTGCAAACTTTCCATGTATCCGAATTATATTTCGATGTGTTCAACGGGTAAAGTTCAACTCAAATGGAGGAATACTCAAGATGAAAGGGACGTATTGGTAAGTGTTGTGAAATGGATACTTTGAACAGGTATGTACTTAACCCTCGGGTTGAAAACTCGATATAACAACAATATGGTAAGATGATAAATGAAAATGTGATGTGAATGTCTTGGTGATGATTATGCAAATGATGTTTTATGTTTGCTTATATGGTTATGTTACTTGCTATTTGCATGTGAACTTACTAAGCATTTATGCTTACTTCCTCCTTTTCATTCCTTGTAGTGTTGACAAGCCAGCTCGGAAAACGGGAACGATCGGAGGCATGCTCACACTATCCGTATACCATCTTGGCATAATGGCTTGCATTTTTTAGTATGACATGTATAGCATTATAATCATTTTGTATATATGGTCTTATGATATGGTTATTGAGTGGTATGGAAATGCTTGGTAATGATTAGCCATTGGAATGGCTAATCATGATCATATTTGGTGTTATGTATGTCAAATTACTAGCTAATCCATGGAAACCATGAAATAGGTAAAATTTACCATAAAATAGATTCAGACAGCAGAAGTGACGTGAATTTGAAAAATCACTAAAAATAGTATAAATTGAATTAAATAATGAATAAGTTATGGAATCTAAGCTTGATGAGTCTATTTTCATATGGAAGAAGCGAAACAGGTATATGAGCTATATTTTATGAGATGTTTAAATTTTTGTGAAACAGGGCCAGAGCGATTTCTGGATCCCCTATTCTGACTTTGGAAATTCACCATAAATTTTAAAAAGATAATTAGAAGTCATTCTTTATATGTACAGATTCATTATTAAGTCTAGTTTTATTAGAGACAAACGGCATAGTCATTGAAACTCTGTACAGGGAGATATCTAATTCGTAATACATAGAGGTCAGAGTAGTCGAACCCTGAAACAGGGGAGACTTTAACTAATAAACTGTACTAATTGTCCTGACCAAAAATTCTAGAAAAAAAAATTACTAGATAGATATATGAGTCTAGTTTCATGAAAAATTTACGGAATTGGATTTTGAGTTTCGAAACTCGAGATATGATTTTTAAAGCGACTGTGATGCAGTTAGCCAGCTTGTTTGGAAATTTTAAAATGAATTGTATGAGCTGTTTAAGTAATGAATTAAGTCCGTTAACACCTCGTGTTCAACTCTGACAACGGTCTCGGGTACGGGGCATTACATTTGGTGGTATCAGAGCAGGTTTAGTTGGTTCTCGAACTAACCTAGCATGTGTAAAAGTTTAGCTATACATGCCACTGATCTGTGATAGTGTGATGTCTTCCGACGCGTATGAGTACCGTCTTATTTAGACAGGGTACTCTCCAACCGAGCTACGGCGACCATGTTCAATGTTATGTGAAGGTATTTGAGTAAAATTATGATTATGATAAGTCTCGGTTCAGAAAAGTATGAATAAAAGTTTATGATACATATGTGATAAATATTCATATTTGCTTAATGCTCATATGATGTAGTGTATGTAGCTTACTTGATAAGACGAATGGAATAAATAGAAAGTAGTAGAGGTATGAATAAAAGTCATAATATTATGATACGAATGAAAATGTCCTTGTCTTGATTTGGACGTCTAATGTTGATGAATGCTAATGATATATAATTTTTATGAGATAAAGGATTATAATGGAATGAACTTATCTATGTTAAATTGTTGGACTGAATTATATGATTGTAATGATATGTACATGATGATGCACGAAATGAATGTTGTGATTGTGATGCAAATATCTATGTTTGTTTGGCCTTATATGATGTCATGAGCATGAATTAATTTAATTAAATGAATGGATAAGTAAAGCTATCTAGAAAACATAGAATGTATGCATAAGTATATTGTCTAAATGGACAATAGGAAAATTTGTGTAAGCCAACATGAATGTTGCATTGCCTGAATGAATGACATGATTTTGATGATGTTGCTATGATGATGGGAGTTATGTCATATGTGTATGTATAAGAAAGTCGAGTCAGAGGTCCTACAACCCCTCCCCTTATCGAAGTGGTACTTATAATGGAATTTCATGAGATTTGTATTGAATAAGTTTCCGGTTGAGAACTCAAAGAGTTCAGTGATAGAATAATTATAAGTATGATTAGAGATTGAAAATGAGCTGATAAGTAAAGTCAGAGCCAGTAAAGTATCGGATTGATATAAAGATTATTGGAATTATGCACTGTCCCAGTTAGAGAAGGAAATTCTCTTTGGTAAATTAAATTACTCAGGTGCAAGGTCGAGAAAAGTGTAAATCAAAATTTATTCAGAACTGACCTTCTTTAGTGAATGGTTTAATATGAAATTTGTAATGGCAGAACTAGTTGGGGAAATGATATTTGAAATGTGAACTATCTGAGTGTGACAGTTATGACTGGACAGATTTAGCAGTCTCTTTTGAGATGTTCTATGTATTTACCCATTCTCAGAAATATTTCTATGGCTATTGATCTTCTGAAGAAATTCTTGTTATATGGGAATGTCTTCTAATTCTGGTGTTGGATGAAAGCATTGGTAGTCTGACTGGTTTATAATTTATATTGCTCTATTTCATCGGGTATTCTATTTCATTTCGTCTGATAAGAATTGATGAGAGAATACGTATGATATTATGATTCTGTTTCTTCTACTTGATGCTTCATCTGATATATATGTATGGGAAGATATATTGATCTTGTTATATTTGATTTCAGTGGGATTAAATGATGTTTTCTTCTGGACTTTCTTTCTTTAAAGAATTATCGGGGTATTCCGTATTTTCTCTGTGAGTTTGGTTTTCGATTCTCCGGCATAGTATCGTATCTTGGGTTTCTTTATCCTGGATCTTTTTATTCTGGATTTCTTTATTCCAGGTTTCTCTATCTTGGATTTCTTTATTCGGTTTTCTTGTTATCTTTGTTCCATAATTTGTCAATTACGACTCATGTTCGAAGTGGGTTCTTCAGCTCGTGATAATCATGTCAAATATGACTATACTTCTAATTTGATCTTGGTAATGTGGTGATTTTAGTATTGGGATTTTTTCTAATTTCTGTGTAAGGATTTGACATCAGTAAAGGCATAGGTGATAAAAGCGCGAGTTTCAGTCGGTATGGTAAATTATTTATTTGAAAGATTTCATGTGACAATTATGTCAGGATTATTTTTCCCAAGTCTGATAATAGAATTTCATTTTGTACGGATAAAAGAGTAAATATTCTGAACGAGAAGTGTATATTTATTAGAAAGAGTTGAATATTAGTTTAAGTTACTACGAATGATAAGGTTTCCATCTTGTGAAAGCTGAAAAGTTTATTACATGTTGACAGAGTTCGGATAGATGAGAATATTGGTAACCGAAGCGTCTGAACTAGACTAGTCTACATTGAGCAAAGACTTCCTAACTTTCAGTAATGTACTTTTGTATGAATTGTGATGTGTTTCAAGACAGTGAGGTAATGTGATAGTTTAGAGCATTCGATGTTACATAAAATCGGAGTTGTTAAAGGGGTTAAAGCCGAGCATTGGGATCTATCAAAATTATCCTTGTCAGTGTTGATATTGGGATGGAAATGAGAAGGATTATTCTTGAGGCCATATCAGAATTATTTCCATAGCGGAAAGAGGAAAATGTGATGTATCCTATTGTTAAATGTTTGGCGAGATCTATAAATCATATCTATATTGAATGAATTCCTACTTATCAGATTCATGGAATTTCAGGTCTCTTTGATTGTTGGATTTCTTGGAATTCCGGTCTCCATTAAATCAAGTTGAGATCCGGGTTTTATGTCATGATATTATGGGAAACTGAGAAGGGTTGAAAATTTAAGAACAGTTGAGAGTTGAGACTGTAAGCTTTTAGATCATATGAGAAATTGAAGAGATGTATTGGAGGTACAGTCTAAGTGCAAGTTCTTCGGCACCGAATATGAGATTAAAAGTGAATACCACTTTTCTGGTAAGATTTTCGGGGACGAAAATCCCTAAAGGGGGGGAGGGTTGTAATATCCTGATTTTGGGCCTAGTCAGAATAGTGGTTTCGTGACCACAAAATCCGAGATAGAAATAATTATTTTATGATTATTTTAAGGTCTATGATATGATTGCATGATTGTGTGAAAATTTAGTGAAGAAATTTTATGCATAAAGTGCTTAAATTGAAATTAGGGACTAAATCGAATAATTTGCAAAACTTGCATTCTAGAAGTTTCTAGTATGAAATTGTTTTGAAATATTAATTAGGAGGTCTTAAATAGGAATTTTACCAATTTCTAAGTCTATGGACAAAAATTGGACATGGATGGAATTTTTGGAAAGTTTAGTAGTAGGGCATTTTGGTCATTTAGGGGTAAAATGAATTAAAATACAAAATTAAAAGCCAATTTTGCTCATCTTCAACCCCATGGCCGAATATAGCAAAGAGAAACCATGGCTAGGGTTCTTCAAGCTTCCAATCTCGATTGTAAGTCTATTCTAGCCCCGTTTTTCAAGTTCTTTACGTTTTTGGAGTCCCGGTAGCTCGATTAAGCTTATGCTAGCAATGATTTAACCTAGGGTTTATATTTGGAAAAATACCCATAGGTGAAATTTGTGTATTTTATGTTTTATGATAGAATATGAGGTTTTAAATTATGTTAGATAACTTGTGCTACTCGATTTTAAGCGAAAACTAGCAAAAGGGCTTAATCGGTAAAAATACCTAATAGTCATAAGTACATGTTAGAGTGAGAATTTGATGTTGCCATAGAAGGGAAAAATGATCAGCATGTCATAAAACATAAGAAAATAGGCTTAATTTTAATTTACGAGCTTTGGGGAAAAAGTGTAAATATGCAAAAGTTTAGGGGCAAAATTGTAATTTTTCCAAAATATGATTTTGGGTCAATTTGAATAATGTGAGTCCTAATTAGACTATATTTTAAATGATAGAGCAAGGAAAACTAAAATTCAGGCTAAAATGGGGAAAATACCAAGTTGTGGACGAAATGGTAAAAGTAGCCATTTTCGTATACGAGGTAAGTTCATATGTAAATGTTGGTAACGTAGTTATTATTTTAAATGTTTTTATGTTATTTAAATGATATGATGATATGCTGATTTTTTTATCGTGAAATATTATGCTTTGTGGTTAATGTTGAGTAATATGCAAATTATGTTTACTACTTGATAAATATGAATTGCTACCGAGTATCGGTTCCGATATTCCATGGAAGACGGCAAATGTGAGATCGAGGGAAAAAGTCCGTTTGAACCTTAGGAATAGATTAGGATACAAGTGACATGTCACTAGGATGGTTGAGCATCCGAACTCGTTGAGTTGAGTCCGAGTTCACTTATGGATGCAAATGTCCGAACTCGTTGAGTTGAGTCCGAGTTCGTGAGATGTAACCAGGCATCCGAACTCGTTGAGTTGAGTCCGAGTTCATTTATGGATGCGAACGCCTGAGCTCGTTGAGTTGAGTCCGAGTTCACTTAGGGGCGGGTTACATGATTTCTTGATTACATATGTAGCACTTATGTGCAAACTTTTCATGTATCCGAATTATATTCCGATGTGTTCAACGGGTAAAGTTCAACTCAAATGGAGGAATACTCAAGATGAAAGGGACGTATTGGTAAGTGTTGTGAAATGGATACTTTGAACAGGTATGTACTTAACCCTCGAGTTGAAAACTCGATATAACAACAATATGGTAAGATGATAAATGAAAATGTGATATGAATGTCTTGGTGATGATTATGCAAATGATGTGTTATGTTTGCTTACATGATTATGTTACTTGCTATTTGCGTGTGAACTTACTAAGCATTTATGCTTACTTCCTCCTTTTCATTCCTTGTAGTGTTGACAAGCCAGCTCGGAAAACAGGAACGATCGAAGGCATGCTCACACTATCCGTATACCATCTTGGCATAATGGCTTGCATATTTTGAGTATGGCATGTATAGCATTATAATCATTTTGTATATATGGTCTTATGATATGGTTATTGAGTGGTATGGAAATGCTTGGTAATGATTATCCATTGGAATGGCTAATCATGATCATATTTGGTGTTATGTATGTCAAATTACTAACTAATCCATGGAAACCATGAAATAGGTAAAATTTACCATAAAATAGATTCAGACAGCAGTAGTGACGTGAATTTGAAAAATCACTAAAAATAATATAAATTGAACTAAAAAATGAATAAGTTATGGAATCGAAGCTTGATGAGTCTATTTTCATATGGAAGAAGCGAAACAGGTATATGAGCTATATTTTATGAGATGTTTAAATTTTGGTGAAACAGGGCCAGAGCGATTTCTGGATCCCCTGTTCTGACTTTGGAAATTCACCATAAATTTTAAAAAGATAATTAGAAGTCATGCTTTATATGTACAGATTCATTATTAAGTCTAGTTTTATTAGAGACAAACAACTTAGTTATTGAAACTCTGTACAGGGAGATATCTGATTCATAATACACAGAGGTCAGAGTAGTCGAACCCTGAAATAGGGGAGACTTTAACTAATAAACTGTACTAATTGTCCAGACCAAAAATTCTAGAAAAAAATTAATAGATAGATATATGAGTCTGGTTTCATGAAAAATTTACGGAATTGGATTTTGAGTTTCGGAACTCGAGATATGATTTTTAAACCGACTGTGATGCAGTTAGCCAGCTTGTCTGGAAATTTTAAAATGAATTGTATGAGCTGTTTAAGTAATGAATTAAGTCTGTTAACACCTCGTGTTCGACTCCGACAACGGTCTCGGGTGCGGGGCATTACATAAGGGCTTTGAATCTCCTAGGTGCATGATTGGTTAAGTACATGTATGGCCACATTCAATCTGTTCAGGGTTCATGAATGTTCCCATTCATGTATGGTGTGCTACTCCTTCAATTTTTCCAAGTGACTATTCGGCTAAAGGAGGCTTCCCATTACTTCATACATGTGGCCGAACATCTCCCTCCATGAACCTTAAAATTCTATTCACATTATGTTCACATGGCATGGCCTTTCAATTCAAAGTGTTCACACCTATGGACTCTTCAAGAATCGGCATTCACACTGAATTTGGCTCATGAAGTCTCCTCAATTAATTCCCAACTTTTCACCAAACAATATGAATTAATTGCCTCAATTACTCAAGTTGGCCGAACCTAGCTAATGTCCAAGGGAATCTCTCATTCATGATTCATTTCCTTAAGCATGAAGAACTTTCAAGACATCTCCACCATAGCCGAATCTGGTCATGAACATCAAAGGACTTCCTTCTAGAATCTTCAAGATGCATTCATGAGACTTTTACTTAATTATTAAGTATGTAAAGTGTCCATTCGGTTAGCTAGTCTTTAGGCTATAAATACTTGTTATTTTTCTTTGTAAAAGAACTTTTTGGACTTTTGTTAGTGTTATGCTGCCGAATTTGTTAGGCAAAACTTTTCTCAAATTTCGTTCAAAGATTCGATTGGCTTCCTAGCGTTCTAGTGTGTCAACCGTTGTTCTTTGTCGAAACCGAACTTATCACTACTCGTAATGTGGCGTTCAAACATACCGAGGTTCCTATCTTGTTAGATAGTGGGTCGATGTTTTCCTTTACCAATTCCAAACTGAACTAAAAGAGCTTATAAACAACGGGTCGATACCAAATCGATATTGGTTCTTGTTTGCACTTTTTGGTCAATCCCATTTCTCCATTTACCAATTGTACCTAAACCGACCATTCCATTCGTACCATGTCATAATACCATTTCGTTCTTACGCTTCATACCATTATGTCCATTTCTTCAATTCCCCCTTACCTAATTGAACCAATTCATTCATCCATACCTATTCGGACTCTAAACTCGAACTTTCAAATTCTTGTTACCTATTCTAATTCAAACCCAAAACCAATATCCTTCTTTCCTTCATCCGACCTTTTCAATTAAACCTAACGTAACTTCTTGTTGACGATCGGGCACACTAATACGACTCAACTCTTTCGAGGCAGATCGTATCATCTGGTATCAGAGCACTAAAACGAGAAGTTCATGCGACGAAATCATTCACGAGCTAGTCCAAGTGTACGCAAGTAAGTAGGATCCAGAAAAAAAAGTACAGAAAAAAAATTCGTATATCGAAGTTTTCTCATTTTGATTGGTTTGTTGCTGTTATTATAAAAGCAAAAATCTATGCAGCCGAAGAAAAAAAATCATGTACAAAAGTGCTTCTATTGTATTTAGTTTGCTGATATAGTACAAAAAAAAAGTTATACAAGTTTGAAAAAAAACTTGAAAAAAATTCAAAAAAAAAGTGATTTATGCAATTCAATTGTTATTTGATCGTCAAGCTTTGAATTGATATAGTTCCCGATCCATCTTCTATTCTACTCTTCCTAATACGCCACACTTTTAACCTAATTCCCTATTCTTTCAGCCTACCCGAAACCGAATAAATCAATCATTTGTTACCCCTTTTGAACCGACCACCTAGACCAAGGACTAAGCTTTAATGAATCTTCTTACGAAATCACGAGAAAAGGTTAAGCGAGGTAAAAGGCACGAGAGTTGTAAGTGCAATAGAGTGGAGGTAAAAGCCTAATCTCGAGTGTAAATACGAGTGTGAGAGAAACATCTTCTTTTCCTTTTCGAGAGATTGTGAGGTTTTGTGGTGAGGTTTACTTTAACAAAGTTTTAATGTCACAAGAGTCAGATCACAACATGGAAGATCGTCCGGCAAGACAACCCATTCGCAACGTCCCTGACTTAAACATGCAAGCCTTATTATGAGAAATGGAGCGACTCTTAGATCGAAGGCTCAATCCCATCGAAGACCGTTTGTTCCAAGTTGAAACGAATGGCCAATGTGAAAGAACATCCGAGGGGGTTAGACCAAGACGGGAGAGGCCAAATCAGAATCGGGGAAGACGATAAAGCAAATGACCTTAGTGAACTTGAAAGCGAACAAGAGTCTAATGCTAGTGATCGAGGTAGGCAATACCGACAACGAGATCGAAGACGCGAAGATGATGATCTCAAGAACATTAAACTGTCTATTCCACCGTTTCAAGGTAGATCGGATCTGGAGGCCTATCTTGAGTGGGAAAAAAAGATAGATTTGGTGTTCGATTGTCACAATTACTCTGAGAATAAAAAGGTGAAACTAGCAGCAATAGAGTTTTCGGACTACGCCATGATTTGGTGGGAACAACTAACCACTAGTCAGAGGCGTAACGGTGAACGTCCTATCTCTACATGGACCGAAATGAAGGAGGTGATGAGGCGACGATTGTAACACCCCGAACCCGAGGCCGTCGCCGGAGTCGAACACGAGGTGTTAACAGACTTCAAACCACTTATTAAAATTTTTCCAGACAAGCTGTCAATTTGCGTACTAGTCGCTTTAAAAATCATATCTTGAGCTCTGGAACTCAAAATCCAGTTCCGTGAATTTTCCCTGAAACTAGACTCATATTCCCATCTACATATTTTTTTCTAGAATTTTTGGTCGGGCCAATTAGTACAGTTTATTAGTCAAAGTCTCCCATGTTACTGGGGTCGACTACACTGACCTTTGCGCATTACGACCAGGATATCTCCCTGTACAGAACTTCCATACTGATGCCGTTTGTTTCTATAGAAACTAGACTCAGAGAGGAATCTATACATATATGGTATGACTCCTAATTATCTCTGGTTAATTTATAATGAATTTCCAAAGTCGGAGCAGGGAATCCAGAAACCGTTCTGGCCCTGTCCCACGAGAACCTGATTATCTCTTAACATACTGTCCATATGATCCTTTCGTTACTTCTATATGAAAATAGACTCATCGAACTTCGATTACATAATTTATTCATCAATTAATTCCACTCCTACTATTTTTAGTGATTTTTCAATCTCATGTCACTGCTGCTGCCAGCATCTGTTACGAAAGCAACTATGCCCACTTCGTGTTTACTCCTTGATCTAACTAATAATTCATCATGCATATCACAAATTATGATCATGACTAACCATGCCAAAGGCTAATCATTGTCAAACTTCCCCCTACTACACTATTGCCATATCATGAATTTTAACACCAAAATAATCAACCATGACGTATGGCATAAAAAGGTCGAATTATCAAGATTTGCGACCTAACGTTATGAATCCAAACCCAACCGAACATTTATGCCATTTTCGCATGGCTAAAAGATTACATACCAAAGTTCAAACACAACATAATAGCCTATACATGCCGAAATGTTCTCCTAAGCCAACTAAGAAGAAAGTACCAAAACTTGCTATCCGGTGTGATGACTTCGATGACGGCCCGACCACGCAAAAGGAGATGAGTCCAAGAAACCTAGAATAGGTGACAAGGAAACACCGAGTGAGTTTATAACTCAGTAAGTCATAAGCAATACACTACCATCCATTAATAACATTATCACAAGAGGAAACAAAATGGAACGAGGCTAGTTACTCCATCCATACCGAACCATACCATAGTTCCTCCGACCTATCGGTTCAATCTCATACCAAATCATGCATTCACATTCCATATACTCATCAATAGAATATTCGAGGCATTTTCATAAGTCATTTTATTTTCGTTACAATCATACAGCTAAACGGCCTTTCACCCATTCCACGATAAATCTTATGTACGTGACTTCAAGTATATTTGTCACATAGGTTCAACTTACCAAGCTCAACTCCAAATATAAACATAGCACCTATTAGCCATGAACTCAAGATACTTACCCGATCCGCTATCCGTGATCGACTCAATAGTGTCGCACACTTAGTGTCCATAATGATTCAAGAATATTTATTAAGTCCGCACACTCAGTGCTATATAATCAACTCGCACACTTAGTGCTACATAATCATACTCGCACACTTAGTGCTACATAGTCAACTCGCACACTTAGTGCTACATAGTCAAACTCGCACACTTAGTGCTACATATTCAATTCGCACACTTAGTGCTGCACAATTTAAACCTGCACACTTAGCGCCAATCTCATGGTCATAAATGTTTATACCCGCACATTTAGTGCCGAGATCAACAACTCAATACATCTCACCTCTTTTCTTTTCATTCAACACTTTCATCACCACATACGTACATGCATATATATATATTTATTCATTCCATTCAGTATCATTACATAAACGTTATGACCATTTGAATTAATACCAACTATATGCTTAATGACTTACTTTATGTTGGGTAAGACGGTTCCAACTCGGCTACTCGATGATCTTTTCTTTGCCTTTGCTTGATTCTCTCCCTTTGATGTCTTGATCTATAATAAACACATTTAGTAGTTTAATTTTCTTGCTGGATACTTATGTATAATTTAACGGTTTTCACTCCATTTCACAATTATCCTTGTTCAAAATATCAAAACCTTAACCATATTCGATTAATGCTTCAAGGCCGAATGCATTATCGCTATTATGGTAACCTAGTCTTGAGTATTTTTGATTCTAATATACAACATCATGAATCAACTCAACCTTATAAGCCAATATTACTCCCTTAATCGGTTATCAAGAGTTAACAAAAATAGTATCACAAACATATACACCTATATGGCCGAATATACCAAATTAAATTTGACCTTACGTATGTGATTACCTATAGTTAATATACATCAAATTTCATACATTTAACCCTTAATTTCCACCACATAACAAGCATAAATCGGGTTTATGGATATACCATGGCCGATTCAATCTAATCACTTCCAAAATCATCAACCATTTTCAATGCATATAACATATATAAACATGAATAAGTTTCATATAATCTCTTAACACATTAACTTCTTCCATCAACAACCTTTTGTTTCTTTATCCATCAAAACTTAAAGGAAATAATCAAATTCCTTCTTTAATAGCCATAGCCGAATGGTCCATCCATCCATCAAAGTTTTTTTAAAAAGAATTAGCATGGTCTAAGTAAGAACCATGATAATTAACCTAAAACAAGCTAAAATTTCACAACTTTAACACAATATACTAACCTTATTAAACATTCAAATGGCCGAAAGTTCTTTGCCCCTATTCCTTCCTTCAATTCGGCCAAGAAGACAAGAATGAAGCCCCCTTTTTTTTTCATCACATTTTCATTCTTTTCTTTTATTTATTAAATCCCATAACCCAATATCAATTTCAACAAATATTTTGCCCATCATCAACCCACTTGGCCGGCCACTATAAGGAAAATTGGGCAATTTGACATGCAAGTCCACCTTTGTGTTGACATGCACTAATAAGCCCCTTTAAAATTAACCTAACATTTTTCACCATGTCTCATGTTGATCCCTATTTAATAATTCCTCATGCAATTGGCAAAATTAAGGCATGAAACTTCCACATATGCATGTACACACATAATAAACATAGAATATAACAATTAATTATCTTCATAACTCGGTTTTGTGGTCCCGAAACCACTTCCCGACTAGGGTAAATTTTGGGCTGTTACAACTCTCCCCCACTTAAGAAATTTTCGTCCCCGAAAATCTTACCGGTAAATAGGTTTGGGTATCGTTCTTTCATCGAGCTCTCGGTTTCCCAAGTAGCTTCCTCGATCCCATGTTTGAGCCATAACACCTTCACTAACGGAACCCTTTTGTTTCGCAACTCCTTCACTTCACGAGCTAGGATACGTATCGGTTCTTCTTCATAACTCATATCGGCTTGAATTTCAACCTCTGATGGGCTAATTATATGCGATGGATCAGATCGATAGCGTCGAAGCATCGAAACATGAAAGACATCGTGAATCTTTTCAAGCTCAGGGGGCAAAATCAATCTATACGCAACTGGCCCCACTCGTTCGGAGATTTCGTATGGCCCAATGAATCTCGGTCTCAACTTGCCCTTACGGCCAAACCTAAGTACCTTTTTCCAAGGCGAAACTTTAAGGAACACTTTATCCCCCACCTGATATTCAATGTCCTTTCGTTTCAGATCCGCATACGATTTCTGACGATCTATGGCTGCCTTCAGACTTTCGCGGATTACCTTTACTTTCTGTTCGGCATCTTTAATCAAATCAACTCCGAAAACTTTACTTTCACCGAGCTCAGTCCAAAACAATGGTGTACGGCATTTACGACCGTACAAAGCCTCGTAAGGTGCCATCTTAATACTTGATTGAAAACTATTGTTGTAAGCGAATTCAATCAAAGGTACATACCGTTCCCATGAACCACTAAACTCAAGGATGCAGCATCTCAGCATATCCTTGAGTATCTGAATTATCCGCTCGGATTGACCATCGGTTTGGGGATGAAAAGCGGTGCTAAAATGCAGCTTGGTACCCAAAGCTTCTTGCAATTTCTTCCAAAATCGCGAGGTGAATCTCGGATCTCTATCCGACACGATAGAAATAGGTACTCCATGTAATCTCACAATCTGAGAAACATACAATTCGGCTAGTTTATCCAATGAAAAATCCGTACATACAGGGATAAAGTGAGCCGACTTAGTCAGTCTATCGACAACAACCCAAATCGCATCTTTCTTACTCGTCGACAATGGTAAACCAGATACAAAATCCATCGTGACTCGATCCCATTTCCATTCAGGTATCATGATTGGCTGAAGTAATCCCGAAGGCACTTGATGTTCCGCTTTCACTTGTTGACATATTAAACACCTTAAAACAAATTCCGAAATGTCTCGTTTCATGCCCGGCCACCAAAATTGACGTTTCAGATCGTTGTACATTTTAGTACTACCCGGGTGGATAGACATTCGGCCACTATGAGCCTCATTCAAAATCATCGAAATAAGTTCCGAATTCCTTGGAACACACAAACGACTTTTGAACCTCAAACAATCATCATCATCCATTTGAAACTCCGATTCCTTGTTCGGAACACACTCAGCCCGTTTTGCAACCAATTCATCATCAACTTTCTGGGCTTCACGAATTTGATGAATCAATAATGGTTTGGCTTTTAATTCAGCTACTAACACATTGTCGGGTAGAACAGACAAGTGCACATTCATCGCTCGTAAAGCAAACAGTGATTTCCGGCTTAAGGCGTCTGCAACCACATTAGCCTTTCCCGGGTGGTAATCAATGGCAAGCTCGTAATCTTTCAACAACTCAAGCCAACGTCTTTGTCGCAGATTTAGGTCTCTTTGAGTCATCAAATATTTGAGACTTTTGTGATCCAAAATACATGGCACTTTTCGCCAAACAAATAATGTCGCCATATTTTCAAAGCAAATACGATGGCGGCTAGCTCGAGATCATGGGTGGGATAATTTCTCTCGTGTGGCTTCAATTGTCTCGACGCATAGGCCACAACTCGACCTTCTTGCATCAATACGCAACCCAACCCGAGTAGGGATGCGTCACTATAAATGACAAACTCTTTGCCTGATTCGGGTTGCACTAAAATTGAAGCTTCAGTCAAATGAGTTTTCAGTTGATCGAAGCCTTTCTGACATTTCTCCGTCCATTCGAACTTAGCATCCTTTTGAAGTAGCTTCGTCATTGGTGTGGCTATCATCGAGAAACCTTTGACAAATCGTCGGTAATAACCGGCGAGTCCCAAAAAGCTCCGAACCTCAGTAATATTTCTCGGAGGTTTCCAGTTAAGTATGGCTGAGATTTTGTTCAGGTCAACTCGAATACCCGATGCGGATACCACATGACCCAAGAAGCTAACCTCTCTTAACCAGAACTCACACTTACTGAACTTAGCATATAACTTCTTATCCCGCAAAACTTGCAACATTAATCTCAAGTGTTCAGCATGTTCGATCTCATCTCTTGAATAGACCAAGATGTCATCAATGAACACAACTACGAACCGATCCAAATATGGTCTGAAGATCCGATTCATCAAATCCATAAATACTGCAGGGGCATTAGTGAGCCCAAACGGCATCACTAAGAACTTGTAGTGACCGTACCTCGTTCTGAAAGCAGTTTTGGGTATGTCTGAATCTCGAATTCGCAACTGATAATAGCCCGATCTCAAATCTATTTTTGAGAACACTGAGGCTCCCTTCAGTTGGTCGAACAAATCATCGATGCGCGGCAACGGATATTTGTTCTTTATCGTCACTTTATTCAGTTGACGATAGTCAATGCACAACCTCATGGTTCCGTCCTTCTTTTTCACGAACAATACTGGTGCACCCCAAGGTGAGAAACTTGGTCGAGCGAAACCTCTATCCGTCAATTCTTGCAACTGAGCTTTCAACTCTTTTAACTCAGTTAGTGCCATACGATACGAAGCTATCGAAATTGGCGTAGTTCCAGGTACAAGCTCAATACCAAACTCTATCTCCCGAACAGGTGGCAAACCCAGTAACTCTTCAGGAAAAACATCCGGGTATTCACAAACCACCGGCACAGATTCGGGTTTCTTTTCTAACTCTTTGTCATCAAGTACATACGCAAGGTATGCTTCGCACCCTTTTCTCACATATTTCTGGGCCAACATTGCTGATATTACAGCTGGCAACCCCCTTAAGTCCGCAGACTCAACTCGGATTATCTCGTTATTTGCGCACCTCAAATCAATAGTCTTGCTTTTGCAATTCACAACCGCATCATGCGCGGTCAACCAATCAAAACCAAGAATAGCATCAAATTCGTCAAACGGCAAAGCATCAAATCGGACGGAAAACAGGATTCTCGGATTATTAGAGGGCATCTCTTACACACTTTATCAACAAATACGCATTGACCCAAAGGGTTTGACACTCGAATTACGAACTCAGTAGACTCAACAGGTAGGGTCTTACTGGATGCTAAGGTTTCGCATACATATGAATGAGTAGAGCCAGGGTCAATCAATGCAATCACATTAGTATCAAAGAGAGTGAAGGTACCAGTGATGACGTCAGGGGAGGATGCCTCCTCTCGTGCGCGGATGGCATAAGCTCTAGCAGGAGTACGGTTCTCGGCTCGAACAGCCGTATCAGAGGCCCCTCTCTGACTACCACCCCTACCTCCCAAAATTCTCGGTGGTCTACCTCTAGTTGTCACTCCACTAGGTCTTGCACCTTGAATCTTATTCTTCTCATCAAGCTCCGTGCAATCTCTAATGAAGTGGTCCTTCGAACCGCATCCGTAACAGGCCCTGTTAGTAGACTTACCCCAACATTCGCCTAGGTGTCGTCTTTCGCATTGGGGACATTCAGGTTTCTCTAGACGATTATTGCCCACACTAGCTACCGAAGTAGCTCGGGAGCCCGTCGATGGTTTTGCTCTGATGGAAATTCCCGCAGTCGTCCTCGACTTATTAGTGTCCTCCTTGAACTTCTTTACAGCTGAGAACGGAGCTTTACCCGTCGATCTTTTACGATAGTCTCTAGCTTCAAATTCAGCCTTCTTCTTCTCCTTTCCAAGTTCTTCCGCCTTGCAGGCTCGTTCGACTAGTGTTACGAATTCTTTTATTTCCAAAATACCCATTAGTAGCTTTAAATCTTCATTCAATCCTTCTTCGAATCTTTTGCACATAGCAACCTCATCAGCTACACACTCCCGGGCATACCTACTGAGTCTCACGAATTCATGTTCGTATTCAGATACTGTCATACGGCCTTGCTTGAGTACCAAGAATTCCTTACGCTTTTGATCAATGAACCGTTGGCTAATATATTTCTTTCGAAATTCCGTCTGAAAGAAGTCCCAAGTTACTCGTTCGTTCGGGACTATGGAAATCAAGGTCCTCCACCAATAGTAGGCTGAGTCTCGCAACAAAGATACAGCACACTTTAGACATTCATCAGGTGTGCATGACAGTTCATCGAACACCCGAACGGTGTTATCAAGCCAGAACTCGGCCCTTTCAGCATCATCAGTAACTATGGCCCTGAACTCCTCAGCCCCGCGCTTCCTAATCAAGTCTACAGGTGGCTTACTCAGCCTCACAGGATCAGTAACTGATGGCATTACTGGCTCCGGGGGTGGATTATTCAAATTCGGGAATTGTTGGACAGCCGGATTGGTTCGGGCATACTGCGCGACCCACTCATTCATCATGGTAAAGAAGGCTTGTTTAGCCCCCTCACCTTGATTATTCGCAGATGACTGAGGTTCAATAGGCGGTGTCCCTTGTGCAGGAGCAGCCGCTACACTTTCAACGTCATCCGCTAAGATTCTTTCTACACCGGGATCCATTTACTAATCAAAACATAAATTTTAACCGTCAGAAGTCATCACACAGTTAAACATTAACATTCGGCATGTATAGCTAGACTCATACGTGCTATGGTAGTCCTAGAACCGACTAAACCATAGCTCTGATACCAATCAAATGTAACACCCCGAACCCGAGGCCGTCGCCGGAGTCGAACACGAGGTGTTAACAGACTTCAAACCACTTATTAAAATTTTTCCAGACAAGCTGTCAATTTGCGTACTAGTCGCTTTAAAAATCATATCTTGAGCTCTGGAACTCAAAATCCAGTTCTGTGAATTTTCCCTAAAACTAGACTCATATTCCCATCTACATATTTTTTTCTAGAATTTTTGGTCGGGCCAATTAGTACAGTTTATTAGTCAAAGTCTCCCATGTTACTGGGGTCGACTACACTGACCTTTGCGCATTACGACCTGGATATCTCCCTGTACAGAACTTCCATACTGATGCCGTTTGTTTCTATAGAAACTAGACTCAGAGAGGAATCTATACATATATGGTATGACTCCTAATTATCTCTGGTTAATTTATAATGAATTTCCAAAGTCGGAGCAGGGAATCCAGAAACCGTTCTGGCCCTGTCCCACGACAACCTGATTATCTCTTAACATACTGTCCATATGATCCTTTCGTTACTTCTACATGAAAATAGACTCATCGAACTTCGATTACATAATTTATTCATCAATTAATTCCACTCCTACTATTTTTAATGATTTTTCAATCTCATGTCACTGCTGCTGCCAGCATCTGTTACGAAAGCAACTATGCCCACTTCGTGTTTACTCCTTGATCTAACTAATAATTCATCATGCATATCACAAATTATGATCATGACTAACCATGCCAAAGGCTAATCATTGTCAAACTTCCCCCTACTACACTATTGCCATATCATGAATTTTAACACCAAAATAATCAACCATGACGTATGGCATAAAAAGGTCGAATTATCAAGATTTGCGACCTAACGTTATGAATCCAAACCCAACCGAACATTTATGCCATTTTCGCATGGCTAAAAGATTACATACCAAAGTTCAAACACAACATAATAGCCTATACATGCCGAAATGTTCTCCTAAGCCAACTAAGAAGAAAGTACCAAAACTTGCTATCCGGTGTGATGACTTCGATGACGGCCCGACCACGCAAAAGGAGATGAGTCCAAGAAACCTAGAATAGGTGACAAGGAAACACCGAGTGAGTTTATAACTCAGTAAGTCATAAGCAATACACTACCATCCATTAATAACATTATCACAAGAGGAAACAAAATGGAACGAGGCTAGTTACTCCATCCATACCGAACCATACCATAGTTCCTCCGACCTATCGGTTCAATCTCATACCAAATCATGCATTCACATTCCATATACTCATCAATAGAATATTCGAGGCATTTTCATAAGTCATTTTATTTTCGTTACAATCATACAGCTAAACGGCCTTTCACCCATTCCACGATAAATCTTATGCACGTGACTTCAAGTATATTTGTCACATAGGTTCAACTTACCAAGCTCAACTCCAAATATAAACATAGCACCTATTAGCCATGAACTCAAGATACTTACCCGATCCGCTATCCGTGATCGACTCAATAGTGTCGCACACTTAGTGTCCATAATGATTCAAGAATATTTATTAAGTCTGCACACTCAGTGCTATATAATCAACTCGCACACTTAGTGCTACATAATCATACTCGCACACTTAGTGCTACATAGTCAACTCGCACACTTAGTGCTACATAGTCAAACTCGCACACTTAGTGCTACATATTCAATTCACACACTTAGTGCTGCACAATTTAAACCTGCACACTTAGCGCCAATCTCATGGTCATAAATGTTTATACCCGCACATTTAGTGCCAAGATCAACAACTCAATACATCTCACCTCTTTTCTTTTCATTCAACACTTTCATCACCACATACGTACATGCATATATATATATTTACTCA
The DNA here is from genome assembly GCF_007990345.1 of Gossypium hirsutum. Taxonomy (NCBI): domain Eukaryota; kingdom Viridiplantae; phylum Streptophyta; class Magnoliopsida; order Malvales; family Malvaceae; genus Gossypium; species Gossypium hirsutum. The sequence continues at coordinate 35,732,030 of NC_053435.1, read as the reverse complement.
TTCCATTCAGCATCATTACATAAACGTTATAACCATTTGAATTAATACCAACTATATGCTTAATGACTTACTTTATGTTGGGTAAGACGGTTCCAACTCGGCTACTCGATGATCTTTTCTTTGCCTTTGCTTGATTCTCTCCCTTTGATGTCTTGATCTATAATAAACACATTTAGTAGTTTAATTTTCTTGCTGGATACTTATGTATAATTTAACGGTTTTCACTCCATTTCACAATTATCCTTGTTCAAAATATCAAAACCTTAACCATATTCGATTAATGCTTCAAGGCCGAATGCATTATCGCTATTATGGTAACCTAGTCTTGAGTATTTTTGATTCTAATATACAACATCATGAATCAACTCAACCTTATAAGCCAATATTACTCCCTTAATCGGTTATCAAGAGTTAACAAAAATAGTATCACAAACATATACACCTATATGGCCGAATATACCAAATTAAATTTGACCATACGTATGTGATTACCTATAGTTAATATACATCAAATTTCATACATTTAACCCTTAATTTCCACCACATAACAAGCATAAATCGGTTTTATGGATATACCATGGCCGATTCAATCTAATCACTTCCAAAATCATCAACCATTTTCAATGCATATAACATATATAAACATGAATAAGTTTCATATAATCTCTTAACACATTAACTTCTTCCATCAACAACCTTTTGTTTCTTTATCCATCAAAACTTAAAGGAAATAATCAAATTCCTTCTTTAATAGCCATAGCTGAATGGTCCATCCATCCATCAAAGTTTTTTAAAAAGAATTAGCATGGTCTAAGTAAGAACTATGATAATTAACCTAAAACAAGCTAAAATTTCACAACGTTAACACAATATACTAACCTTATTAAACATTCAAATGGCCGAAAGTTCTTTGCCCCTATTCCTTCCTTCAATTCGGCCAAGAAGATAAGAATGAAGCCCCCTTTTTTTTCATCACATTTTCATTCTTTTCTTTTATTTATTAAATCCCATAACCCAATATCAATTTCAACAAATATTTTGCCCATCATCAACCCACCTTGGCCGGCCACTATAAGGAAAATTGGGCAATTTGACATGCAAGTCCACCTTTGTGTTGACATGCACTAATAAGCCCCTTTAAAATTAACCTATCATTTTTCACCATGTCTCATGTTGATCCCTATTTAATAATTCCTCATGTAATTGGCAAAATTAAGGCATGAAACTTCCACATATGCATGTACACACATAATAAACATAGAATATAACAATTAATTATCTTCATAACTCGGTTTGGTGGTCCCGAAACCACTTCCCGACTAGGGTAAATTTTGGGCTGTTACAACGATTTATCCCTGCGTACTACCACCAGGAGTTGCACCAAAAACTCCAAAATCTCACGCAAGGGTCCAAAAGTGTCGAGGATTACTACAAAGAGATGGAAATCGCGATGATTCGAGCGGATGTCCAAGAAGATCCCGAAGCAACAATGGCGCGATTCCTGGCTGGTCTAAATCAAGATATAGCAAACGTAGTGGAATTACAACACTACATTGAAGTGGTTGATATGGTCCATATGGCCATCAAGGTGGAAAGACAACTTAATAGAAAAGGCCCAAGTCGAGGGTTTCCAACTTCCAGCCCTTCAAAGTGGAGCCAAGGATCAAGTAAAGGACCTGCCAATCCTCGAGGGAAGGAGACCACGGTACCTCCAAAAACCAACAAGCCCATCGTCGAAGTGAACAAAGGCAAGGCACCCGAATCGTCATACAATCGAAATCGGGATATTAAGTGTTTTAAGTGTCTCAGAAGAGGCCACATAGCAAGCCAATGCCAAAATCGAAAGACCATGGTATTGCGAGCCGATGGTGAGATCGAAACGGAGGATGAGGAGGAGAAAGAATCTGAATTGGCTTCCGAAGTCGAGGAGGACGTGGAACAACCCATGGAAGGAGAACTACTTGTTGTAAAACGAAGTCTAAGTCTCCAAGGCATGGAGAATAATCTCCAACAAGAGAATATCTTCCACACTCGGTGCCAAGTCGGAGGCAAAGTCTGTAGCGTCATTATCGACGGAGGCAGCTGTACCAATGTAGCAAGTACCATGATGGTTGAAAGACTTGGTTTGCCTACTACCAAGCATCCGAGCCCCTACAAACTTCAATGGCTCAATGACGGAGGAGAGCTTAAGGTAACGAAGCAAGTACTTGTCTCTTTCAACATTGGCAAGTATTCGGATGAAGTTCTTTGTGACGTCGTACCGATGCATGCGGGGCATTTCTTACTTGGCCGACCGTGGCAATTTGATAAACGAGTTCAACACGACGGGTATACCAACCGGTATACATTCAAATTCATGGGAAAGAATGTGACGTTGGAGCCATTGACTCCCAAACAAGTGTATGAAGACTAAATCAAGCTAAAAGCTTCTGTTGAGCAAATGAGAGAAAAAGAAAAAGAAAGTTGTTAAAAATAAAAGAAGAGAAAATAAGAAAAAGAAAACAAAAGAGAGTGACAAGAAAAATATCCAAGAAAAAGAAGAAAAAGAAAAGAAAATCGAGAAAATGAGTGTTTTTGCAAGAGTTAGTGATGTGAGGAAGGCTTTGGTGATGAATCGAACTGTTCTTGTACTTTTGTACAAGGAAGCATTAATTTCTACTAACGATTTACCCGATACCCTACCCCCCTCCTATTTTGTCTTTGTTGCAGGATTTCCAAGACATTTTTTCGGAAGAAGCCCCGAGTGGTCTTCCACCACTTTGAGGAATCGAGCATCAAATTGATTTCGTGCCGGGAGCGGTTGTTCCAAATCAACCTGCTTACCGAGCCAATCCGGAGGAGACCAAAGAGTTGCAAAGACAAGTCAATGAACTGATGGAAAAAGGCTACATTCGCGAGAGCCTAAGTCCCTGTGCTGTTCCCGTACTACTGGTACCGAAAAAGGACGGAACATGGCACATGTGTGTGGATTGCTGAGCCGTTAACAAGATAACGATCAAATACCGTCATCCCATTCCTCGCTTAGATGACATGTTAGATGAGCTTAGTGGGGCCAAAGTGTTCTCAAAAATCGATTTGAAGAGTGGCTACCACCAAATTCAGATGCGAGAAGGAGACGAATGGAAAACGAAATTCAAGACCAAGCACGGACTATACGAATGGTTGGTTATGCCTTTTGGCCTTACCAACGCTCTAAGTACGTTCATGAGACTAATGAACCATGTCTTAAGGCCTTTCATCGGTAAGTTTTGTGGTATATTTCGACAATATATTGATTTACAGCAAATCTATGGAAGAACATGTAAGTCATCTCAAATCTGTTTTAGAAGTTTTGCGAAAAGAGACCTTATACACTAATTTAAAGAAATGTTCTTTTTGTTCTAACAAAACTGTTTTTCTAGGATTTGTAGTTAGTGCGGATGGTCTCGAGGTAGACCAAGAGAAGATTAAGGCCATACGAGATTGGCCAAGGCCTACGAGCATTACGCAAGTTCGAAGTTTCCATGGCCTAGCAAGTTTCTACCGACAATTTGTTTCGAATTTTAGCACTATTGCTGCTCCACTTACGAGTGTTATTAAGAAAAATTCTTCTTTTATTTGGAACGATGAACAAGAGAAATCATTTATAAAAATCAAAGATTGTCTCACTAACGCTCCTTTGCTTGCCCTTCCAGATTTCTCGAAGACTTTTGAGATCGAGTGCGATGCTTCGGGCATTGGAATCGGGGCCGTGTTGACACAAGACGGACGTCCTGTGGCTTACTTTAGTGAAAAACTCAATGGAGCCGTACTCAACTATCCGGTGTATGATAAAGAGATGTACGCGCTCATACGAGCCCTTGAGACATGGCAACATTACTTGTGGCCTAAGGAATTCGTTATTCACTCCGATCACGAAGCCTTGAAGCACATCAAAGGCCAACATAAGTTGAACCGACGCCACGCAAAGTGGGTTGAATACCTTGAGTCGTTTCTGTATGTCATCAAATATAAGAAAGGTAAAGATAATATCGTGGCTGATGCGCTCTCAACAAGGTATAATCTGTTATCATATTTGGATTCTAAGATTCCTGGTTTTGCATTATTAAAAGATTCCTATGTAAACGATTCCGATTTTGGAGAGATATTTGTTTCTTGTGAGAAAGGTCATTTTGAAAATTTTTATAGGTACGAAGGATATCTTTTCCAAGAAGGTAAATTATGCATTCCTTGTAGATCTGTTCGAGACCTATTAGTGCATGAGGCGCATAGTGGCGGGCTTATGGGACACTTCGGAGTCAATAAGACGCTAGCCAATCTCCATGAACATTTTTATTGGCCGCGGATGCGAAAAGACGTGGAGCAAGTTTGCAAAAGGTGTATAGTCTGCAAAAAGGCTAAATCAAAGGTTCAACCCCATGGCTTGTACACATCATTGCCCATTCCTGAAGCACCGTGGATTGACATCTCCATAGACTTTGTTCTCGGACTTCCGCGCACAAAAACGGGGAAGGATTCTATTTTTGTTGTTGTTGATAGATTTTCAAAAATATCTCATTTTATTGCCTGTACTAAGACTGACGATGCCGTTCATGTTGCGAACTTGTTTTTTAGGGATATCGTTAGACTACATGGCATTCCTCGGACGATCGTGTCAGACCGAGATGCAAAATTTTTAAGTCACTTTTGGAGGTCTTTGTGGGGTAAATTAGGGACCAAACTTCTGTTTTCAACCACCTGCCACCGCCAAACCGATGGCCAAACGAAAGTTGTCAATAGAGTTCTATCTACTTTGCTTCAGGCCATCGTTCGGAAGAATTTGAAGACGTGGGAGGATTGTCTACCCCATATTGAGTTTGTGTATAATCGTTCTGTCCATTCTGCGACTAAATTCTCCCCATTTGAAATTGTTTACGGTTTTAATCCCTTGACTCCTTTAGATCTATTGCCTTTACCTACTGACCAGTTTGTCCATGTAGATTCGAAGAAAAAGGCAGATTTTGTCAAGGATTTACATAGCAAGGTGCGGGCCAAAATCGATGCTAGGACTGAGTCCTATGTGCGTAATGCGAACAAAGGCCGGAAACAAGTAGTTTTTGAACCCGGGGAATGGGTTTGGATTCATATGCGCAAGGAGCGTTTTCCGACCCAACGAAAATCTAAGCTACTGCCTCGCGGAGACGGTCCTTTTCAAGTTTTAGAGCGAATAAATGAAAATTCTTATAAAATTGACTTGCCAGGAGATTATAATGTCAGCGCTACTTTTAATGTGTCAGATTTAACCCCTTTTAATGTAGATTTCGACTTGAGGACAAGTTGTTTTGAAGAGGGGGGAATGATGCGATCGCGCCCAATGGTTCAGCTAGTTCAAGCAAGGATTCTATGGTGCTACCACAAGGTCCTATTACTCGAGCTCGAGCCAAGAAGTTTAAGGAGTCTATCACAGCTTTTGTAGCTCAACTTTGGATTGAAATGCCATTAGGACACTCCGAGAAAGCTGATTACAGTTCCTTGAACTCACCATGCAACTACCTGCTAGTCCAGCTCAACTCATCGAGCTCGCCACCAGCTCACTTCCAGTTCCCCAGCTCGGGTCCAGCTCACTACCAGCTCATGAGTCTAAGTCCAGCTCGATTTTAGCTCATGAGTTGAATTCTAGCTCATGAAGACTACTTTGACTTCATTTGACTGCTATTAAATTTTTATTTAATAAGTTCATTAATTAGTTAATTAATAATCCACATATTAAATTTAGTTCACATTAGTTTTATTAAATATGTCTTAAAAGTGTTTACTGATGCTTGAAGCAACATATCTTTTTGGAGGTGCATGGACGGTTAAGGGCTTTGAATCTCCTAGGTGCATGATCGGTTAAGTACATGTATGGCCACATTCATTGTGTTCAAGGTTCATGAATGTTCCCATTCATGTATGGTGTGCTACTCCTTCAATTTTTCCAAGTGACTATTCGGCTAAAGGAGGCTTCCCATTACTTCATACATGTGGCCGAACATCTCCCTCTATGAACCTTAAAATTCCGTTCACATTATGTTCACATGGCATGGCCTTTCAATTCAAAGTGTTCACACCTATGGACTCTTCAAGAATCGGTATTCACACTTAATTTGGCTCATGAAGTCTCCTCAATTAATTCCCAACTTTTCACCAAACAATATGAATTAATTGCCTCAATTACTCAAGTTGGCCGAACCTAGCTAATGTCCAAGGGAGTCGCTCATTCATGATTCATTTCCTTAAGCATGAAGAACTTTCAAGACATCTCCACCATAGCCGAATCTGGTCATGAACATCAAAGGACTTCCTTCTAGAATCTTCAAGATGCATTCATGAGACTTTTACTTAATTATTAAGTATGTAAAGTGTCCATTCGGTTAGCTAGTCTTTAGGCAATAAATACTTGTTATTTTTCTTTGTAAAAGAACTTTTTGGAATTTTGTTAGTGTTATGCTGCCGAATTTGTTAGGCAAAACTTTTCTCAAATTTCGTTCAAAGATTCGATTGGCTTCCTAGCGTTCTAGTGTGTCAACCATTGTTCTTTGTCGAAACCGAACTTATCACTACTCGTAGTGTGGCGTTCAAACATACCGAGGTTCCTATCTTGTTTGATAGTGGGTCGAGGTTTTCCTTTACCAATTCCAAACCGAACTAAAAGAGCTTATAAACAACGGGTCGATACCAAATCGATATTGGTTCTTGTTTGCACTTTTTGGTCAATCCCATACTCCATTTACCAATTGTACCTAAACCGACCATTCCATTCGTACCATGTCATAATACCATTTCATTCTTACCCTTCATACCATTACGTCCATTTCTTCAATTCCCCCTTACCTAATTGAACCAATTCATTCATCCATACCTATTCGGACTCTAAACCCGAACTTTCAAATTCTTGTTACCTATTCTAATTCAAACCCAAAACCAATATCCTTCTTTCCTTCATCCGACCTATTCAATTAAACCTAATGTAACTTGTTGTTGACGATCAGGCACACTAATACTAGATGGCACTTGATGTTCAACTTTAACTTGCTAGCAGATTAAACATTTAGAAACAAAGTCAAAGATATCTCTTTTCATTCCAGACCACCAGTAATGTTGTTTCAGATCATTATACATTTTCGTACTACCCGGATGAACAGATAAACTACTGTTGTGAGCATCATTCAAAATCATCTGAAATAATTCTGGATTTTTTGGAACACAAATTCGATCTTGGAATCTCAAAAAATTATTTTTATCAACTCTGAATTCTGAATCAAAATCCAAATTACACTGAGCTTGTTTTGCTAAAATTTCATTATCAATCTTTACCTGCATCAAAACACATCCCAGACCATTCAATGAAGCATCACTATAGATTACAAATTCTTTACCCGATTTGGGTTGTACTAATATCAGAGCTTCAATCAATAGGGCTTTCAACTGATCAAAGCTTTTCTGACACTTTTCAGACCATTCAAATTTCACATCTTTTTGAAGCAGTTTCGTTAACGGAGTTGCAATCATCAAAAAGCCTTTTACGAACCTTCTATAATAACCAGCAGGTCCAGGAAACTACGAACTTCAGAGACATTTCTCGGAGGCTTCCAATCCAAAATAGTTGTAATTTTCCTCAGACCAACTCGGATACCTAATGCTGATACAATATGGCCCAGAAAACTGACTTCTCATAATTAGAATTCACATTTGCTAAACTTCGCATATAATTGCCTATCACGCAAAGTCTGTAGTACTATTCTCAGATGTTTGGCATGCTCGGATTCATCACTCGAATAAATCAATATGTTATCAATGAATACAACAACAAATTCTAAATACAGTCTAAAAATTCTGTTCGTCAAATCTATAAAGATAGCAGGTGCATTTGTTAATTCAAAAGGCATAACTAAGAATTCATATTGGACGTACCTCATTCTGAATACAATTTTTGGAATGTCTAAGTCTTTTATTCGCAACTTAATAACCTGATCTCAAATCTATCTTTGAAAACATGGTAGCTCCTTTCAATTGATCAAACAAATCATCAATTCGAGGCAGAGGGTATTTATTCTTGATAGTCACTTTGTTCAAGTGACGATAATCAATGCACATCCTCATCATACCGTCTTTCTTTTTCACAAATAGAACTGTGCACCCTAAGGTGAGAAACTCAGTCTAGCAAATCCTCTATCGGTCAACTCTTGCAACTAAGACTTTAATTCTTTTAGTTCGGTCGGAGCCATTCTATACGGAGCTATCAAAATCGGAGTAGTTCCAGGTACTAATTCAATGCCAAATTCAAGTTCTTAGATTGGAGGTAATCTCAAAAGTTCCTCAGGAAACACATCAAGGAATTCACAGACAATAGGCACTAATTCAACTCTCTTTTCTGACACTTTCGTATCGATCACATAGGAAAAATAAGCTTCACAACCTTTTCTTACAATACTCAGAGCTTTCATTGAAGATATCACAGCCAGCAACCCATTTAAGTCGCTAGATTCAATTCGAACTATTTCATCATTCTTGCATCTCAAATCAATAGTTTTCCATTTGCAATTCACAACAGCATCATGCAAAGTTAACCAATCCATACCCAGAATTATATCAAACTCATCAAAAGGTAATAACATCAGATGGGCTGGAAAACAAATGTCTCGGAATGTTAACGAACAATTCTTGTAGACTTTATCAACCAAAACACATCTGCCTAGAGGGTTCGATACATTAATTAGGAATTCAGTAGACTCTACAGGCAAATTCTTAGTATTCACTAAATTCATGCATATATAAGAATGCGTTGATCCAGGATCTATTAAAGCAATCACAGAAGCATCATAAAGTGTGAAAGTACCCGTAATCACATCTGGAGATGAAGCTTCCTCACGAGCTCGAATGGCATAGGCTCTGGTAGGTGCACGAGCCTCGGATCTAACAGTAGTGTCTTTTGTTTCCATTTGACTGCCACTCATATTTCCCGTATTTCTGAGAGGTCTACCACGAGATGCATTGCCACTTGGCCTCGGATTTTGTACAATCTCTTGCTCGACAGACTCGGGGCAATCACATATAAAATGATCTAATGATCCACATTTGAAACAAGCCCAATCATGCAATCTACAATTACCGAGAAGCCTTTTACCACAATGTTTGCACTCAGAGCAATCAGATCAAACATTTCCAACTTTGGCAACAGATGTAGCTGGAGCTCTGAAACTTGAACGCGATCTAGCACGATCTCTACTTGAATGTGCCATATCAGCCTTTGAACAGCTATAATCATCTCGAAACTTCTTTGATGCAAGTTGAAATGGCTTGCTCGTTGATCTCTTTTGCACTTCTCTAGCTTCTAAATCAACTTTTCTTTTTTCTTTTCCGAGTTTTTCAACTTTACATGCTCGTTCAACAGCACAACGAATTCTTTAATCTTAAGAATCCCAACTAACAAACAAATATCTTCATTCAAACCGTCTTCAAATCTTTTTTGCACATTATTGCCTAAGTAGATACACATACTCGAACATACTAACTTAGTCTTACAAATTCTCGCTTGTATTTGTTAACAGACATACGGCCTTCTTTAAGCTTAAGAAACTCTTTACGTTTCTGGTCGATAAATCTCTGACTAATGTATTTCTTTCGAAATTCAGTTTGGAAGAAATCCTAAGTAACTCGTTCCCTCAGAACCACTAATATCAAAGTCTTCCACTAATGATAGGCCGTATCTCTCAAAAGCAAAACGACACACTTTAGGCATTCATCGGAATTCAATGACAATTCATCAAATACTTTTATCATATTCTCTAGCCAGAACTCAGCTCTCTCAACATCATTACTAGTGGTAGCTCGAAACTCTTCAACCCCATATTTTCTAATTTTATTGACTGGAGGCTTATTCAACTGATATAGATTAACTTGTGGCATAACAGGGACTTACAGAGGATTGATCGGGGTTGGGGGTTGTTGAACAGCCAGATAAGTTCTAATGTACAGAATGAACCAATCATTCATCATTTGATAAAAGGCTTGTCTAGCCTCTCCATCATGGCTACTCATAACCAGTCTAGAGTCGGATGGCACTGTCCCTTGCGTGGGAGCAGGCGCATTGCTCTCGACATCGTCAGGTACGGCTCGTTCGGGATCCATTTTCTATATAAAAAAACACATTTTCATTGTTCGGATTCATCACACTATCACAGTTCATATACGCTACCTTAATCCTAAAATTAACTAAATCGTAGCTCTGATACTAGCCAAATGTAACACCCCTAACCCGTATCCATCGTCTGACTAGGGTTAAAGGCGTTACCGGACAAATCAGAACATTATATGAACAATTCTTATACTTCATCAACAATCATATTCAAATATTATTATATTGTCTCTTATATAGGTCATTGAGACCTCAAACATACATTAGAAAAGGATCGGGACTAAACTAAGCTCATACAAAATTTTTCAAAACTTAAACATTTTTCAAAGTTGTACAGGTCACACGCCCGTGTGAACAGGCCGTGTGCCTCACACGGTATTAGACACGCCCGTGTGTCTAGACCGTGTCAAATCAGGGCATACATACTGACTTAATCACACCGCCACAAGACATGCCCGTGTGTCTTGGCCGCGGTCGAAACTGACTTGGGTCACACGGCTAGCCACACGCTCTTGTGCCTTGGCCGTGCTCAAGACTAACTTAAAATCGTAGGGTACCTTAAGAGACACACAATCGTGTAACATGACCATGTGTCACACACGGCTGAGGCACACGCCCGTGTCTTTGCCAGTGTTGACAAAAATAGGCCATTTGACAAGCCAATTTGCCACCCCATTTGGGTCAACCCTACAAGCATCAAATCAAACACATTTGCACTATAATTCCAACCAATTACAATACCAAAACATACAACATTTGTGCCATATCATTATCAACCAAGTTCATGCTTAAAAGTCATACCAAATTATGCTAAAACATAAAACAAAATCATATCTAAATATTTATTTCATAACCTCATTTTACATCATTCAAACACATGTTATAAACTTACCAATATCTCAAATTTGCACATTCTAAAACTTACCAGAATTGACCATTTTATTTGATCACTCATAAACACATCACATAAGCATAATTTGCATCCCATATCATATACCAAATACTCCTAGCCTATACATGCGATATTCTAATATTCACAATTTCAAAAAGTACCAAAATAAGATTTGATAGTGTGGTGACAATCCTTGATGATCCCCGAGCTCCTGATAGCTACAATATCTATAAAACAATGTAAACACACACAAAGTAAGCTTTCAAAAGCTTAGTAAGCCTTATACAAATAAACTTATCAACTTAAGCATATAAACATCATAAAAATACATATACTTCATAGCCAAGATACTAACATATACCACATAGTTCACATACAATTTACATATTTCCAATCCATATGCTCATATAACGTATTTTCTCATAATTATATCATATCTTCACAAAGGTACATGTACTTACCTTTCATTCTCAACATAGTGTACAATTCAAACATACCTGAACCAGATACATGTTCACATAACCTTTCATTTTCTCGGAATGCCCGTTGAACCGTTACGAAACATAAGGATATGCGGATAGCATCGAAAAGCTCATACAATGCCAACATTCCAGAGGTGGTCTTACATATAATCAAATATCGATGCTACTATCCCATATAGGGTCTTACACGAAATCAAATACGATGCCAGCATCCCAGAGTGGTCTTACACGTAAAACATAAGTCGACACCAATGTCCCAGACGTGGTCTTACACGATAACACATATCAGATCCTATGTCATGACATATGTATCCTAGCTATTGCTAAGGTTCGTACGGAGCTTTTGGATGTCAAAACTTTGTTAGAACTTTCTCAGATTTCATATATTTAGCTCTCATATTCATTCACCACAATTTAAATATCATATAAGCAATAATAATTCAATTTAACACATTTATTTTGTAATACCCCAAACCCAGCCTAGACGTTATGCCCGAATCTGGTGGTGTCACAATAAATTATTTTTCGTAGAATAAAATTTCCTTGAAAAACCCCATTCTGTATTAAACCTCCTTGTAATCTTAGCTAATATTTAGGTCGTCTTGTTTAGTGTAAAAACCCAAGTTGTTTAGAAAAATATTTAATCAATTTAAATCGTAGTTACCTTTTTAAAACATTGTTTGTCGCGGAAGCTTTTCGAAATATGTTGCGTACTTGTGGTGTTTTCAAAAGCATTTATCTTTTTGAAAACCCGTGTCCTACTACTAAGAGATGTGAATCATAATAATCAAATCCCAAATTAAAAGTTAAAAATTAAAGAGGCCTTATTACATAACCAAATACCCAAATTAAATTGTAAAATAAAATTTAATAAAAAGTCCATGCAGTTGTGTGGCCACCTTTGAGTCCCTCGCAGCACCGACCCGCCTAAGACTGGGGATTTCCTGCACAGTTAAATAGATGGGTGAGTTTACGAAAATCCAGTGTGTACTCCCATACAAGCAAACATCCAATAAACAAATATAGTCTGGGCCTAAGCCCTTTTTAGTAACAGTGACAATATCAATTTGGGCTTTAGCCCATCTCAATACAGAAATCATGTGTTTGGGCCTTGACCCATTGTAGTAACAGTAAACAGTGCAGTAACAGTAATAGTAACAGTTCAGATATGCAATCTAAAATCCTACCCAACCATCCTCTACACACCACTCCGTCCAGCCCTACACACCATGTGGGGATAAAATCAACCCACCCATCCCTACACACCAAAAATAGCACTGGTTGCGGCACTAATACTGCTGCAAGTATAGTACACTTCCTCCAATCATAACAAACCCATCCCCATGCAATGCATCATATTACAGTTTAAACAATCATGTTGAAATACAAACATACATGTTCATATATAAATACTTCACATAGGGGCAAAACAATCATCTTACCACATAAGTGCAAAACAGTCATTTTACCACATAAGGGCAAAATAGTCATTTTACCATATAAGGGCAAAATAGTCATTTTACCACATAGGGGTAAAATAGTCATTTTGTCAATTTAGGGGTCTAGGTATACTTGCGAACCCAACAGTAGGTCCATAGTCATCTTGGGTGACCCATGCAACCTTAACAGTCAAACAGTGAAAATGGGCCCAAGGCCCATAATGCGGGCCCATGTGGGCCCACACGCCCATGTGGTCCACATAGCCCAGAAATGGCCTTGGCCGTGTAAACTATAACCTAGCCCAATATTCTCCACACGTCTGTGTGGTTTACCCATGTGGGGCCCATACGGCCTATTTTGGCCCAACGTGGCCCAAAACGGCCTAAGCCCATGAAATCGCTCATGGTGGCCTCTACTATCAAACGCCCATGTTTTACGTGTTCGGTTTACCACTCAAGTGAGCATACGCTCGTGTAGAATCATTAGTCACATTTTTCAGCTTTTGCTAATTTATAGCTTAGGCAGCATTTACACACGTGTTTACAGAAAACACGTACGTAGTCCTTGAGCATTCCAAACCTTGATCCAATCAACAAACATTCAATTAGTCACAAGGTAATCAAATTAATACTACTCCTCTCCATACCACTTATCCAAAGATCAATTGTCACATCCCTTGTTTCAAACCCCCAAGCCTGTACATACCTAAACCGTTGATCAAGAATGATTTCCCCCCTTCTTCGATTATTATCGAAACATAAAACTGCTTATAGATAAGGAAAGTAATCGGTCTATCTCCACATAACACCCTACGAGACAGAGGCAGAGGCTTCACACAAACTACCTCTAACAAATAGCGGTAGTAAAGAATACACTAGAAGGAGAGACTTGGCTACAAAAGAAGGTGATATTTGGCTTTACAATGTTAGAGGGGAAACTTGGTAATAGCCGGAAGAGGAGAAGGAGACCAAGGAAAGAATCAATAGAAGCTAAGGGCTAAAAGCCGACAGAATTGGGAATGGGGAAAGGGAAGTATTCGGCCAAAACCAAAAGGGCAAAGGAGCACTCTAACAATATTCGGCCAAAGTGGAGAGGTAGAGGAGAGAAAAGAGAATCAGTTTGACAGAAGGTTTGTAGGGAAAAATAAACCTGAATGGTACTCGAAATAAGCAAAAATGAAAGCACTCCCTCAAAGAAAGAGAAATGGCCAAAATGAGATGAAGAGAAAAGAACCAACAAGCTTTCCCCAAAACCAAAATTCCTGAGAGCCACCAGTTCAAAAATCGACTCCCTCTCCCACTCCTATCCAATTTCGAATTTGGCAACATGTAAATCCCACATTTGGCATGCTACTCCCTCTCTCCTCAACCTCCCTTGATTTCCTCTTAAAATCCCTCAACCGATCTCAACTACTCAGTTCAAACTCCACTCCAACACCCACTACTCAGACTTTTAATGAAACACAAACTCTAGCAGTCCAGCAATGCAAAATTTTAATCCCTTCGCGCATGCAGGGAATCGAACCTCAGACCTTAGGTGTAGATGACACGCAACTTATCCCCTAGACTAGTAGGCCCTTTTTGTCATGTTTTACCCATATTTAATTAAAAGCATACTGCCTAGAGACAGTGCTTATTCCTTTAAAAATGAAATTTTTTGCACCTACCCAGGCTTGAACCCAAGACTTCTTAGACACTTCCCATAACACTTAACCACTGAAGCAGATACATAGTTGTGTCACTTTCTTGTACAACTAAACATTTATGTGAAGCCTCTAACTCTTCCTAAGCTCAAGACCTAATGCTTCTAGGCCCAAAATTTGGGGCGTTACATATTTGTATATCGACTTACCTCGTACGGATTCGGATAGATGGACTCAGCTACTCAATAACTTTCGAGTTTCCCCAATCTAATTTCGTTTTCTTTAGTTCTTGATCTATATAAATTTAAATTTAAATCTTTTATTCACCAAATCATTCAAATCAATACAAACACATATTTAGGACATTTTACAAATTAGCCCTCACATTTTCATATTTTTGCACTTTAGTCGCTAATCACAAAAATCACAAAATATACAAAATTTCTTTAGAAATATGCTTGGTCGAATATTCCTATAGCTCATACAAGCCCACATATTTCATTTATTTTACATTCTAGTCCCTCAAATTACAAATTTCACAATTTAGCCCATTTTACTCAAATTCATAAAAAATTCAAAGACAATATAATCAACCCAACACATATCTTTAATTTACTAATATCAAACTTCATAAAGCTCATAGTTTGATCAATGGCATACCTCAAAATCATCAACAAAATAAAATCATCATATTTTGCGCATGTCAATTCACATATTTTAAATACAGAAAATAATCTTAAATATTTTTCTGACTTGGATTTGTGGTCCCGAAACCACTATTCTGACTAGGGTCTAAACCGGACTGTTATAATTCTCCCCCTTTATGGATTTTCATCCCCAAAAATCTTATTGTTGAACAGATTCAGATATTGTTGTCTCATAACATCTTCAGGCTCCCAGGTAGCCTCTTCGACACCATGTTGATGCCACGATACTTTTATTAACGAAATTTTCTTGTTTCGCAATTCTTTTACCTCACGAGCTAGGATACGAATCTGTTCTTCTTCGTAGGTCATATCAGACTGAATCTCAATCTTAGACGGAGAAATCACATGCTAAGGATTAGATTTGTATTGTCGAAGCATCGATATGTGAAACACATTATGAATCTTTTCTAGCTTTGTGGCAATAACAATCTATATGCAACCAGTCCAATATGCTCGATAATCTCATACGGCCTGATGAACCTCAGACTCAATTTGCCTTTTTTTCCAAATCGAAGTACATTTTTCCACGGTGATACTTTCAAAAACACTTTGTCGTCGATCTCAAATTCAATGTTTTTTCTTTTCAAATCTGCATAAGATTTCTGTCGATTGGAAACTGCTTTCAGACTATCTCGGATCACTTTTACTTTCTATTCAGTTTCTTTTATCAAATCAACCCCGTGTATCTTATTCTCACTTAGCTCAATTCAATACAAAGGTGTATGGCATTTGCGACCATATAAGGCTTCGTATGGTGCCATTTTAATGCTCGATTGAAAACTATTATTAGAAGCGAATTCAATCAAAGGTAAGTATTGTTCCCATGTACCTTTAAACTCAAGAATGCAACATCTCAACATATCCTCGAGTATCTGAATAATCCACTCAGATTGACCATCCGTTTGCGGGTGAAAAGCAGTAATGAAGTGTAATTTCGTACCCAGAGCATCTTGCAATTTCTTCCAAAATCGTAATGTGAATCTGGATCTCTATCTGACACAATAGATAATGGCACACCATGCAATCTCACAATATCAAAAATGTATAATTCAACTAACTTATCAAGTGAGTAATCGGATCATACAGGAATAAAATGGGTTAATTTCGTCAATCGATCAACTATAACCCAGATGATAAGAACTCGTTTCGATGATGATTCAAGTTGTAATGTTGCCTGATCGTGAATTTGAGTAAGTCTGAATGGTTGGAAAAAAGTGGTTTGAAATCATAAAAGATAGACTTAAATGGAATGGTTTCAAAATGGTTATGGAATTAAATAATAGAATTTGGCTAAGGCTTAAGAGTGAACCAACAATTATTGGATTGTTGACCCTAAACTTAGATAAGCACTTAGGCTGAAATCAGTAGAAATGATAAGGGATAGTTTGATAAAAAACCTTGACCCACTATCTATGCAAGATAGGAACCAAAGGTAAAGTTGAACGCCACACTTAGAAAAGTGATAAGTTTGGTTTAACAAGGAAAGGATAGACGCTGCAAGCAAAGTTTGATAAGTCAGATCAGTTCCAAAAGAACAAAGAGAATTGGATAACTCCCAAAACTCAAGTTTAACATAAATTCAGTAAAATTTTCTTTACAAAAGGCTGATTACACATATTTATAGTACCAAAGAGGTTTACCCGAATTGTAACACCCCGAATTTGGGCCTAGAAGGAATGGGCCTTGAGCGTGGGATCGCACAAAAGTTTAGGCGTGCGAGAAATATCACAAATTATGTGTAGCTTTAGTGGCTAAGTGTTTGGGCATATTTTGGAGTGCTTGAGAAGCCTGGGTTCAAATCTAGGCTCTAGCAAAATTTTAGTTTTTCCTCTTAAGTGAATCTGGACACTAGCACATAGGTCTTATAATTTTTATGGATGATTTTTATCACAAAAAGAGCCTGTGGTGTAGTGGCAAGGCGGCATGTAGAGTAACCTTGAGGTCTGAGGTTTGAGTGCTGGTGCAGCATAAAAGAAGTATTTATTTTGCTACATTGGATGACTGGTATTTGAGTTAGATGGGGACTCTAAGTTTGAATGGGTCTTGAGGAATTTGAATGGGTTATTGGAGGAGGAAATCAAGGAAGAGGTTGAAAAGGAAATTAGGGAGTGGATTATGGAGTGATTTATGGAGGAAAAATAGGAAATTTGAAGGGGGAGGAGAGTGTTGTGCCGAATTTGGTCTTTAGGCATTAGGGGAAATCAGTTTTGGGCATTTCTTCTGGGAGCCGTGTTCGTTAAGGGTCATTTGAGGGTCCCTCGATTTTTTTTCTAACGTTTCAAGCCTTTTTCCTCCTTATTTTTGATTTTTACCTTTTGCATTGAGGTTCTTTCTACTCTTTTTTTCTAAAGCCGAATAACTGCAATTGTTCTATTCGGGTACCTTTTCAGTTCTGGTTTGTTACGTTTTTCCTTTCTCCTCTTATCATTTTGTGCTTAGGCCAATTACCTTAGTGTTTTTGGGTTCGATTTTGGTAAACATTCCTTGACTTCTTTTTCTACTTTTCCCTCTTCTTCTCTTGGTTGATTCTTTGCTTCTTTCCTTCTCTGTTTCTTTCGATTTTTGGGCAATCTTTCTTTCTCTCTTCTATTGCCGATTCTCTTTTCTCTCTTTCAACACTGGCTGAATACTCCATATCCTCTGCTCTTAAATCTATGATACTAGCTGAATTCTTCATACCCCCTTCGTGGTTGTTTTGACTGGGTAAGTTTTCCTTAATGTAGCCGTAAAGTACCTTTACTCTATCTCTCTCTTATCGATTGTTATTGCCTTCTTTTGACAACTTCTTCTTTATGTTGATTTTGATAGGGGAACGATTTTCCCATCTGGTACCTCGATTTAAGAGTATACTTTTGGGTATGCCATTACAGGTCGAATACCTCTTTCAGCCTTTCATAGTACCACGTTTCGATATTTATCAAAGAGGTGTTATCCGATTTCGTCAACAGTTTTAGTGGGCTAGACCACACTCGTTCAATCAAGGCAGGTATCAATGATTATTACGGTTTAAGCATTAGAAGGGATTGTTGATTAATGGACTAATTGAGTGCCTTGCTTGGGTATAGGTTTTGTGCTTGAGGGTTTCTGGGCCTTTTCACTAGCAAGGTGTGTAACTGTACACCAAAACCTATCTCTGTGAACCGAGCTCATGGAACGTGGGCGTACGACTAGGAAGGCCACCATGAGCGAATTCATGGGCTTAGGTCGTAATGGGCCACTTGGGCCATGAAATGGGCTGATACGATCCGCCTCGGGGTGAGTCGAGTCGTATGTGAAATTGCCCGATCGTCTATGAAGAAGTAGCGTTCGATTTGTTCAAAAGGATGTTTTAATGTAAATAATGGCCGAAACTATGTAAAAGGATTCAAAGATGGGTTTATGGATATGAAGTTTATGTAGTTGGGTTTATGGATATAAAGTTTTTGTAGGTTTGGTTATAATGAAACGAAAAGATGGAATGGAA